>NW_024067741.1:600000-785202 GCF_009389715.1 Phoenix dactylifera | reverse complement strand
GTGTCGGGATATATCTTCACTCTTAAGGGTGGGGCCATCTGCTGGAAGAGTTCCAAGCAGCATACCAGTGGCAGATTCTACATGTGAAGCAGAATATATCGCAGCATCTGATGCCGCCAAGGAAGCTGTATGGTTGCGAAAGTTCATCACCGAGCTTGGAGTGACACCCTCAATTGATGGTCCAGTGCCTGTATTTTGTGACAATACTGGAGCCATAGCTCAAGCAAGAGAACCCAAAGCACATCAGCGGACCAAACATATTCTACGTCGCTACCACTTGGTTCGAGAGATCGTCGAACGAGGTGATATTGATCTTCAGAAGATCGACACAAAAGAAAATCTGGCTGACTCATTTACCAAAGTCCTCGGCATCAAAGAGTTCGACGAACACAAGTCGAAGATGGGTATTAGATACTGTGCCGATTGGCATTAGGCTAAGTGGGAGTTGTTGGGATTTGTATCCTAAATGTCAATCGTCAGCATATTTGATGATTGAATTTTGTAAATGAATTGACAAATTAATAAAGTGTTATTCGGCATTATTCATCATTTCATCTTCAAATGAACTCTTATATGATGAAGTCCTTAGGACTTATGTTATGATAAAGGAGGATTTATCTTTGAGTTCTTAAACTTGTTCGCGACCAAATGATATGTTGTTACTAGGACGACAGCATTATCGAGATTAGGTCGTTATGTGACATATACGTTGGTTGTCCTCTTAACCAAGGAGTGTGGAGACACTGGTATGCCACACAGGTGAAAGTGTAGGAGTACATTTCACTGAACGTGACCAATTCCGGAATGCTCTACTGTCGAGAGATGTTCCGAGTGGATATGGGTATAAGTTTGGCCCTCTGACCTGAGACCGCAACCTGTGACTAGAAGCAACTCACTGTACTTTGGTACCGGACTATCTGAATTTCTAATTCAGTGACGGAAGGTCACTGGGTGCAGTCAAGTACTTGCGTAGTCAGTTGTGAGTCAAGATGGAATTGACCCCTCCTGAAAACAGGAGATAATGTCTTGTGATTAATTTAGCAAAACCTTGGCCAGGGTAATCCCAGTGAGGAGTCACGGGATATCTAAAGTTAATCACATAATGGATGTACTAATTATAGGGTTGACAGTGAGCTCTAAGTCATCCTGGCATTAGGAGTCAAAGGGATTGAATTATACAGTAACCATAGTTCAGGGTTCCAGAATATTTGCTTCGCATATATTCGGCCTATCCGGACGTTGGGTACCATTGCTAGATGGTCACATCAATTAGTGTAGGAAATTGTTCCTATACTACCGGCTTAGGTTCGAACCTATGAGGTCACACGCATAGAAGATTCCTGATTGATCAAGAAAGCTGATGAATGATTAAGAATCATTCAGGGATAATTTGGTCAATTTGATTGGCAAATTATCTTATAAAATAATTAAAGTAATTATTGAAGGATTAATTAGTAATTAAATTACTAATAAACTCAATTTGATTGAGTAATTGTACTAAGGATGAGCCAAATTGAATTGGATTCAAGTTTGGGCTCAATCAGGATTTTGACCTGATTGGATTAGGTTAGAACCAAAAAGGACTTAAGCTGATCAAATTAATTTTAAATTAATTTGTTCTTAATTGGGGATTGACCTAATTGGATTAGGTCCAACACAAAGTAATTAATTCAATTTGATTGAGTTTGCATGAGCCAAAATTGAATTGGATTCAATTTGAGCTCAATCAGGGTCTGACCTGATTAGATTGGGTTCAACCAAATTGCTTTGTTTTAATTTGGGTTTGACCAAATTTGATTAGGTGCAACCCAAGAGGATTAGGCTCAGATGATGTGGCAATTATTGGTGACATGGAATTGGATTTCATGAATTTTAAATAAACCAAAATTATTGCATGGCACATGGACCCATTGCTTGACACATGGCGACATTGTTTGTTATTTGAATTTAAATTCAAACATTAAGCAATGTGTTAAATGATTTTAATCATTCAAACCATCAGCCAAGGTGGCGTATGAGTTTTTGAATGGATTAAATTCGAATTTCAAGAGGTGATTTCGAAATTATGAAGTGTTTTACCTTGCCGCATGGATTTCAAATTCCTTCCCTCTTGCACATGTGTTTAAAATTTGAATTTAAATCAGATTTGGTTGAGATCTGATTTGGGTTGTTCCTATTCCTTTGCATGTGCCAACTAAAAGAGGTTTTCTGAAAATAAATTTCGAATTTTGAATGAAAATTCGGAGGCCATTAAAAGGGGTCAAACATGGGCACCAAAAACATCATCCATTGCAGCCTTCTTCCTCACCCGCCTCCTCTTCCTCTTCTTCTCCATTTTAGATAGGGTTTTCAGGGTGAATATCTAGAAGATTCAAGATCAGATCTGAGTCCTCTACTTCTCTTACAAACCTCATCTCCATCTGCTTCAAGACGATTGATCAAGAGTTGATTGAATCCCGACGGGCAGATTTCAGCTTTCAAGAAATTCTGCGCAAGCTAGCACTTCCGCAGGATTGGATCTCTTCAGGAACTTCGCGTGGACTTCACGTAGAGGCCATTCGTGTGCGTGGCTGCGAAGTCGAGGATCAGATCCACAAGTTTCTTCCATCATAAAAGGTATTAATCCTACATTAATCTTTTATTATGGTGTCAAGATCTAGGTCTGATTCCCCGAGGTTTTACCCTCTTTTGGGGCTCCTCACGGAGATATCTCCAGAATCCATTCAATGGATATTCGGAGATTAATCGGAATAGAGTTCTTAAATTTCAGATCTGATAGTTAATCATGCATAAAAGTTTTAGCATAATTGTTTAAACGATTCCGGCATAATCCTATGTGTTCTTAAGGTGCTGATTTCTAGATTTGATCTTGTAAGCATGCATGAATTAAATTGTTTGATTCGATTTTTCCGCTGCGTTTTAAAACTTAAAAAGAACTACGTATGGCTTGATCCCCCTTATGAAGGGGTACGTAGGCAACCCGATCAGGTTCAGCCATGGTTTTTTTTTAAAAAAAAAAAAAAAAATCAGCATGCTTAACACCGAAGAACCTAGGATTCACTTTCAGAGAGTTTCAGGACTCTTATGCTCCTCCATGGAGCATCGGATCCGCTCCTCTGCAAGGCCTTCCCGGCGACCCTCCGTGGCCCGGCAAGAGCATGGTTCGCCGGCCTGGAGGCTAACTCCATCCAGTCCTTCGACCAGTTCACCCGCTTCTTCATCAGCCATTTCGCCGTCAGTAGCAGGCGGCGACTGGTCTCCGACTCCCTCTTTGATGTCCGGCAAAACGAGGGAGAAAGCCTGCGGGATTATCTCACCCGCTTCAACAAGGCTACACTGGAGGTCCGGAACCTGAGCCAGGAAGTGGCTCTCTCAGCCCTGAAGCGTGGCTTCCGGAAGGGCAGACTCACCTTCTCCCTGGACAAACGCCTGCCGCGGAGCTTCCCGGAGCTGTTATCTCGGGCAAACCAGTATGCAGACGCCGAGGAGGCAGCCTCCCACCGGAACAAGGAGGCCGCCGAGGCCCCTCTAAAGCCCGGGAAGAAAAGGCGAAAAGAGGCACCCCAGAGGAGGAGCCCGACGCCTCAACGCCGGCGCAGAAGCCCGTCACCAGCAAGGAACCACGGCGCCACACGCCCTCGTTCTCCGCACCGACGCTTCAACCGGTACACCCCACTCCTGGCCCCCCGGGCCCAGATCCTCATGGAGGTCAAGGGGCGGGAGGACCTCCCGGTCCCGAGGCAGATGAAGAAGATCCCTGGGAGGAGGCCTTCTCGGGCGTACTGTGAGTACCACCGAGACCACGGCCACGATACCGAAGACTGCTTCCAGCTTCGGGACGAGATCGAGGCTCTCATTCGCCGAGGGCGTCTCGGTCGATATGTAAACGACCGACGTCCCCCGGCAGACCCGCGTCCGGCCGACCCGGCCCCTCAGGAGCCTCGGGAGCAGAATCGACCCGTTGCGGGAGTGATCCACACCATCACTGGGGGCTGCTCTCGGCCCGTGAGGAACGCAGGGGGCTCGGCGGAAGCATCAGGAGTGGCCGTCGCGAAGAGGCAGCGGGTCGGAAATGTAATCGCTTTTTGTGATGAAGATGTAAAGGGGGTTCAGACTCCCCACGATGACGCCATGGTGATCTCTCTCACTATGGCGAACTATGATGTAAGGCGTGTTCTTGTGGATAGTGGAAGCTCAGCTGATATTTTGTATTACGAGGCCTTCCAAAAGATGAGCTTGTCCCGACAATTGTTGCACAAAACATCCACCCCCCTCATAGGATTCACTGGAGACGCTATCTCGGCCGAAGGTGTCATTGAGCTGCCTGTGACTGCGGGCGTTGCACCCGCAGAAGCCACGGTGCGACTCGGGTTCTTGGTCGTCCGTGTCCCCTCGGCCTACAACGCTATCCTCGGACGACCCGGACTGAACGCCCTTCGCGCGGTGGTTTCTACCTACCATTTGCTCATGCGGTTCCCCACGGCGGCCGGGATTGGAGAGGTCCGAGGTGACCAACCAACCGCACGGCAGTGTTTCCTAGCAACTCTCAAAGGGAAGAAGCCCATGGAGGCCCTAAGCGTCGAGTCCCTTGACGCCAGAGACGAAGTGGCCTTGCGGCATGGGGAGCCGGCCGAGGGCGTAATCGAAGTTCCCCTCGAAGAAGGCCGCCCGGACCGCACGGTCCGGGTCGGTGCCAACCTCGACTTGGAAGCTCGGCTCCGGTTAGTGGAATTCCTCCGAGCCAATGCTGATGTGTTTGCCTGGTCGGCGGCCGATGTACCTGGGATCGACCCGGAGGTCATTTCTCACGCCCTCAACGTCGACCCGACCCACCGACCAGTAAAGCAAAAGAAGAGACACTGTGCCCCGGATCGGATCCGGGTGGTCGACCAGGAGGTAGACAAACTCTTGGAGGCAGGTTTCATAAGGGAAGTGAGCTACCCCGAGTGGCTGGCAAACGTCGTACTTGTCCGGAAGGCGAGCGGGAAGTGGAGGATGTGCGTCGACTACACCGACCTGAACAAGGCGTGCCCCAAGGATAGCTTTCCGCTTCCGCGAATAGACCAACTGGTCGACGCGACTTCCGGATATCAGCTGCTGTCTTTCATGGACGCCTTCTCCGGCTACAACCAAATAATGATGGCTCCACAGGACGAGGAGAAAACGGCCTTCATAACAGACAGGGGGCTGTACTGTTACAAGGTAATGCCCTTCGGTCTGAAGAACGCTGGCGCTACTTACCAGCGCCTCGTCAATAAAATCTTCAAGGAGCAGATCGGCCGGAACATGGAGGTGTACGTGGACGATATGCTGGTAAAGAGCCGCCATGCGGATCAGCACATTGCGGATCTGGAGGAGACCTTCGCCACCTTGCGGAAGTTTCGTATGAAGCTAAACCCAGCGAAGTGCGCCTTTGGTGCTTCGGCCGGGAGGTTCCTCGGCTTCATTGTCAACCAGCGGGGGATCGAGGCCAACCCGGACAAAATCAAGGCCATCCAAGATATGTCCCCTCCGACCAAAGTGAAGGAGGTTCAGGAGCTCGCTGGAAGGGTCGCCGCGCTCGGACGATTTGTGGCAAAATCGGCCGAACGCTGCCAACCGTTCTTCAAGGTGTTGAAGCGCCCGAAAGACTTCCTCTGGACGGCTGAATGTCAAGTGGCGTTCGACCAGCTCAAGGAGTACATGGCGTCTCCTCCCCTGCTGTCCAAGCCGCAAGAGGGGGAGATGCTCTACCTTTACCTGGCGGTCTCCCCAACCGCAGTCAGCGCAGTACTGGTTCGGGAAGAGGCAAAACTTCAGAAGCCCGTGTACTACACCAGCCGAGTCCTCCGGGATGCCGAGACGCGGTACACGAAGGCTGAAAAGATCGCCTTCGCGCTGCTGACTGCGACCAGGAGGCTTCGCCCCTATTTCCAGGCTCATTCTGTCACCCTTTTGACCGATCAACCACTGCGGCAGATCCTCAGCAATCCTGAGAATGCGGGACGGCTGGTGAAGTGGGCAGTAGAACTTGGTGAGTTCGACATCCGCTACCAGCCCCGGCCCGCCATCAAGGCCCAGGTGCTCGCGGACTTTCTCGCTGAGTGCACTGTGCAGGAGGCGGAACCTAGGCCGCCGGAAACACCCAGCCTCGATCTCCCGATCTGGACGCTCCACATTGACGGGTCGTCGAACCCTGAAGGTGGAGGGGCTGGGCTGGTCCTTACCAATCCCGATGGAGTGATAGCCGAGTATGCCTTGAGGTTCGGATTTCCAGTGACCAACAATGAGGCGGAGTACGAGGCCCTAGTCACGGGACTCAAACTCGCCAAGGAGCTCGGCATCCGGCGTCTGAAGGTCTTCACCGACTCCCAGCTGGTGGTCGGGCAGGTTCGAGGGGGAAGAGCATATGGAGGCGCGGTCCCGGACTGAGCGTCTGGTGCAGAGCTCAATCGGGAGGCTGAACTTCAAGGAGGGGAGATGTGATCCCGGATGAAACGCCTAGAGCGGAGTTCCGCCGGGAAGACCCTCCTTGTTGATCCCAGATGAAACGGCTAGTTGGCTGAAGTCGCAAGGGGAGCGCCTCCCCTTTCCTTCAACAGGAGTCTCTCAGTCATATGCCAAGGAGGAGGTCCGCGATCCATGGCAACCTGAACAGCTCCGGCTTGGCAAACTCCATCGTACCTGCACCTGTATTTATAGCCAAACTGCGGCCCCCTGGTCGTTCCGATGCGGGTGGCTCCAATAAATGCAGGCGCATTGAAACCGGAGCCGTTCCGGCTCCCGAGGCGTATCTCCCCGCGATTTCCTAAGCGTCATTCTCCTTAAACCGCATTCTTTGTGCAGGACAATCCGGGTGTCATGTACCCCTAGGTCCACATATCTCCGCTCGCGCCCAGGCCGTATCCTCCTCGAAGAACCCGCGTATCGCGGCCGCTCAACTAACACTCCTCGCAAGCAGCAGCTGGCGATCCGATTTCCCAGGTAACGCATTAATTAGCGTTTAATGCCCTTCTCGTGTTCCCCCAGGCAACGCTTAGAGAAAAGGAGAAACATGATCGCGGCTGGCCACGGAGAAACCCCGTCGGGCAGCGAGCGACAAGCGCACGACCAGCGAGCGGAATTTCCTGAGGCTCGGCCCTCGGATGCCTGGCTAGCCCGATGATCATCCCGGGAGCAGACTAGCCGGAAGCCCCGACCGGTCGCCTCGGCTTGCGCCAGCCTTGGCCGACCAACGAGCGGAATGTCCCGAGGCTCGGCCCTCGGATGCCAGGCTAACCCGATGATCATCCCGGGAGCAGACTAGCCTGAAGCCCCGACCGGTCGCCTCGGCTTGCGCCAGCCTTGGCCGACCAACGAGTGGAATGTCCCGAGGCCCGGCCCTCGGATGCCAGGCTAACCCGATGATCATCCCGGGAGCAGACTAGCCTGAAGCCCCGACCGGTCGCCTCGGCTTGCGCCAGCCTTGGCCGACCAACGAGCGGAATGTCCCGAGGCTCGGCCCTCGGATGCCAGGCTAACCCGATGATCATCCCGGGAGCAGACTAGCCTGAAGCCCCGACCGGTCGCCTCGGCTCGCGCCAGCCTTGGCCGGCCAACGAGCGGAATTTCCTGAGGCTTGACGGCCCTCGGATGCCTGGCTAGCCCGATGATCATCCCGGGAGCAGACTAGCCGGAAGCCCCGACCGGTCGCCTCGGCTTGCGCCAGCCTTGGCCGACCAACGAGCGGAATTTCCTGAGGCTTGACGGCCCTCGGATGCCTGGCTAGCCCGATGATCATCCCGGGAGCAGACTAGCCGGAAGCCCCGACCGGTCGCCTCGGCTTGCGCCAGCCTTGGCCGACCAATGAGTGGAAGGTCCCGAGGCTCGGCCCTCGGATGCCAGGCTAACCCGATGACCATCCCGGGAGCAGACTAGCCTGAAGCCCCGACCAGTTGCCTCGGCATGCGCCAGCCTTGGTCGACCAACGAGTGGAATTTCCTGAGGCCTAACCCTCGGATGCCTGGCTTAGCGCCGGAAGAGTTTCCTGGGGCCTAACCCTCGGATGCCTGGCTTAGCGCCGGAAGAATTTCCTGAGGCCTAACCCTCGGATGCCTGGATTAGCGCCGGAAGAATTTCCTGAGGCCTAACCCTCGGATGCCTGGCTTAGCGCCGGAAGAATTTCCCGAGGCCTAACCCTCGGATGCCTGGCTTAGCGCCGGAAGAATTTCCCGAGGCCTAATCCTCGGATGCCTGGCTTAGCGCCGGAAGAATTTCCTGGGGCCTAACCCCCGGATGCCTGGCTTAGCGCCGGAAGAATTTCCTGAGGCCTAACCCTCGGATGCCTGGCTTAGCGCCGGAAGAATTTCCTGAGGCCTAACCCTCGGATGCCTGGCTTAGCGCCGGAAGAATTTCCTGAGGCCTAACCCTCGGATGCCTGGCTTAGCGCCGGAAGAATTTCCTGGGGCCTAACCCCCGGATGCCTGGCTTAGCGCCGGAAGAATTTCCTGGGGCCTAACCCCCGGATGCCTGGCTTAGCGCCGGAAGAATTTCCTGAGGCCTAACCCTCGGATGCCTGGCTTAGCGCCGGAAGAGTTTCCTGGGGCCTAACCCTCGGATGCCTGGCTTAGCGCCGGAAGAATTTCCTGAGGCCTAACCCTCGGATGCCTGGCTTAGCGCCGGAAGAATTTCCTGAGGCCTAACCCTCGGATGCCTGGCTTAGCGCCGGAAGAATTTTCTGAGGCCTAACCCTCGGATGCCTGGCTTAGCGCCGGAAGAATTTCCTAAGGCCTAACCCTCGGATGCCTGGCTTAGCGCCGGAAGAATTTCCCGAGGCCTAACCCTCGGATGCCTGGCTTAGCGCCGGAAGAGTTTCCTGAGGCCTAACCCTCGGATGCCTGGCCTAGCGCCGGAAGAATTTCGGGAGCCAGGAGTCAGCAAGACGCTACCGAGAGTTAAAAGAAAAAGAAGGACGAAGGCGAGATGAAGAAACATTCAACTTGCATTAATTTTCATTGTTTCAGGGCCGAGGCCCATACAATTTGGCAAAACGCCGGTATGCAAAAAAAAAAAAAAGAAGACAACGAAAGGTACAAGAGGCCTGACGCTTGGAGGAACTCCCGGGTCGGGAACGTTGGGCTCGTCCGCAGGAGGTAGGGAAGCAGCAGGAGAACCAGCAGGCAATGGCGCCGGAGAGGAGTCGAGAAGGGAAATCTCGCTCAGGTCAACTTCGGGGTACTTAGCCGACACCCTTGCCAGGCCCTCCTCGAAGCCTAAGACAAAGGCTTCGGCCCCCGCGTCCGACGCGTCACGGACAAACTCGTCGGACTGACGATAGGTCTGTACTGCCTCCGACATATCATGAGCGAACTCGGCGGACTGGCGATAAGCCTCTACCGCCTGACGCCCGATTTCCGCACTCCTCCCGGCCAGCGCCGCCTCTGCCCGCTCCATAATCTGGGCTTTCGCCTCCAAGACCTTCGCCACAATCCGGCCTTCCGCCTCGGTGGAGACCCTCAGCAGCTCAGCCCGAGCCTCCTTGTGCTTCGCTTCGGCAGCAATGCGAGCAGCCTCAGCCTCCGTCAGGCGCGAATGAAGCTCCTGATCGCTCGCACGGGACTTCTCCAAGGCCGACTCCAATTCGCCCAGCTTAGCTTCAAGAGACCGGGTTCGGTTGCGGGCGTTGTCGGCTGACCGCTGGGCCTTCTCCCACCTCTTCCGGTAGTCGGCAGCCTTCCGGGACTGCTTCTCGGCCCGCTCATCCGCCTTCTTGACCTCGCCCTCGAGACCCGAGGCAACCTTGAGCTGCTCCTGAGCCTCCAACAGTTGCTTCTCGAGGGCAGCAAAGCCGAGTGCCCGCTCTTCGGCCTCCCGGAGCCTCGCCTCGAAGTCCCCGGTCGTCCTGCCTGCCACAGCCTGGCCTCCCTTTTCCACTGCTTTCAGCCGGTCCTCGGCCTTCGCCAGAAGCCCCGCCTGTTCCTTGTAGCACTCCTCCAGACGGATCATGTACTGGGCGAGCTAAGAAATAGGAAAAATAAGGGAGTCAGGCGGAGAACAACAGAGCCAATAAATGGTGAAAAGCGGCCAGAAGAACACTCACCGACATGAGACAGACACAGCTGGCAGCCCCAACGTCAGAGACCTCCAACTCCCGGACCCGCCGACGGTCCTTCTCCAGCAGCACTGTTTCGATGAGATTTCGGGCGCCATCGGTAGTGAAGGCAGACCCCGATTTCTCCCCAGAGCCGGACGGTGGTTCTGCAGCCTTACCCCTATCCATCGCCTGGGGAAGAGTCCGGCCGATCGCGCTCGGGGCGGGGGTCACCCCAGGAATTGATAGGGTCCCGCTCGGTCGGGGCCTCGGCGCGTCCCTCCTCGAGTCATCAGGAGCTGACCGAGTCGAAGGCCGGGTCGGGGACCGATCACGTCCGACCCGTCCGTCTCGGGCAGGCTCGGATGATACCTCCGGAGTAGCGGCAATCTTACCACCGGAGGGCTGATACAGCGTCAGCTGCCGGTCCGTGCCCACGACGTCTCCCTGATCGGTGGGCCCGGACTCGTCGGTCGGCGTCGGAGGCACCTCCTTACGGGACTTCTTCGCCGGTGGGGCCCCGCTCGGAAGAGCTCGTTTCCTCCTCTGGGCTGCTTCCAGCAGGGACGCCCTACCAACAGCCTTTGTCTTCACCGACCGCATGACGTCGTCGATCTCTGCAAAAAGGACGGGATAGTCGGAGACGGAGAAACCAAAGGAAAGAACGGGACGAAAAAAGGGAAAAAGTCAAGAAAGAATCGGTGGCGGACTCACGGTCGGTGGGGACCGAGCTCAGACCGACATTCACCAAAGTATCCTCGGAAATAAGGCGGGCCACCGGGGGGAGCTGGCCCTCGGCAACCAACCCCTTCAAGGCGGCCAAGCCATCGGACTCCTCCCTTGACAGTCTCGATAGGCCGATCGGAGACTTCATCGGGGTCTCCCAGGTCGCCCTGATTTCCCAAGAGGGATCTGCATCAACAAAAAAGAAGCGCTCCTTCCATTTGTGAATGGAGGTAGGAGCCTCCTTGACAAGGCCGCATCCTCGCCGCGCTGCGAAGCACCACCACCCTTTGTCCTGGGGGTGGCCGCTCAGGCTGTAGAACTCCCAAAAAACATTCAGGGTGGCGGGGATCTCGTGCATACGGCAGAGAACCTGGAAGACCGTCAGGGCCCGCCACGAGTTCGGCACCAGTTGCGTCGGTGCCACTCTTAAACCCCGTAGCACCTGCATGACCAAGTCCGAAGGGGGAAAGCGGAACCCGGCCTGGAGAATGCCCTCATTGATGGCGATCTTCCCTGGAGGAGGATGGGACATCCTCTCCTCAGGCCCCGGGAGCGTGGCGTTGCAGGCCTCGGGAAGGTGGTACCGAGCCACGAGTCTGTCTAAATCTGTGGCGACCAGCTCCGACTTAATTTGGTCTGCTCTCACTTCGCCCATTCCTAATGGCCAATAAACCTACGGTTAGGACGGGGACAGGAAGGGGGGAAAGACCGGAGCGACTGGAGTACACTAGTAAAAGAGGGGAAAGTATGGAGAGCCCTAAGTAGAAGAATGGGGAAAACTCACCGGAAAAGAGGTAAGAACGGCTCCGAGAGCGCCAAAGGAGAAACAAGTGAACAGTCCGACGGCAGCAACAGCTGCGCAAAGGAGAAACTTGAAAATATCTGTAAAGAAGAAGACGGACGGGGAAAGGCCCCCGATTAAATAGGCGGAAAGGCAAGTGACGCCTCGATGACGCCAGAGGACGCCTGGCTGCCGAAGGGTCGCTCGCGCCCCAAAGGCGAATCGACACCATTAAGGAAGGATGTCCGCCGAAATCCTCAGACTGCCAGGTCGGCAATAACCGCCATACGCCATAAAAAGGGCGGGGAGCTCGAAGCGCGCGCGCCTCTCCGAGGAACGGCGGCAATCCCGAAACATCACTCCCTTCACCTGTTCCCCTTCTGGTTCCAGGCTCGGAAGTGGGGGGCTACTGTTACGGGGGAAATAAGCCGCCATGCCCCACGTGACCGGCACGCGCGCCCAGGAAGACTACGGCTGCCCTTTGATCCAGCAATCCGACCCCGAGTCGGACATCCTCGGCTCCGCAGCCCGACCCCGAGTCGGCTGCCCTTTGATCCAGCGCTCCGACCCCGAGTCGGACATCCTCGGCTCCGCAGCCCGACCCCGAGTCGGCTGCCCTTTGATCCAGCGCTCCGACCCCGAGTCGGACGTCCTCGGCTCCGCAGCCCGACCCCGAGTCGGCTGCCCTTTGATCCAGCAATCCGACCCCGAGTCGGATATCCTCGGCTCCGCAGCCCGACCCCGAGTCGGCTGCCCCTTGATCCAGCGCTCCGACCCCGAGTCGGAGATCTCTTGATAACGACAGGCTATTCCCCAGAGGCACGCCGCGGCCTCCTGCTCCACTACTCCCTGCAACGGCTGTATCCGATGCTGCTCCACGATCTCCTGCATCAGCCGTACAAAGCGGAGCCCCACTATGCCCTGACGTGGCCGTACCCGGTGCTGCTCCACGACGCCCTGTAACGGCCATGTCAGTGGCCACACCATCGTGCCCCACGATAACGAACCCCCCTGAGAGACCCCCCAGCCAGGTATATATGCGGCTGGGGGGAGAAAGGGGGGGGTGAGCAATATCTCCCAGAGCACTCTCTTACTTGCGATTATCACCTCTCCTCCTCCTCCAATCTCCTCTGACTTGACCGTCGGAGGGCCATCACCACCCTGGTGGTGGTGCAAGGCTTGTTTGCAGGTTTCTTGGCGGAAGGTGGAGCGCAACCAACACCAACCAAGACAACTCAGACGGAACTCCGTTCACACCGCAGTGCCAATCGTTCTCGGTTTGGACCACCAGCAACAAGTTCTATTATTGAATACTCTGTATGCCCTGCTAGATGTGGAGTCCTAAGAAGATACCTTCATCTGACTTGGCATCAAATTTACTTAGATCCTCCTTGCCATTGTTTAAAATGAAACATCTACATCCAAATACTCTAAGATATTTAGCAGTTGGTTTCTTATTCTTCCAAAGTTCATAAGAAGTTTTCTTGGTTATTGGTCGTATTAAAACCCGATTTAGAATATGGCAAGCAGTGCTTATAGCTTCAGCCCAAAAGTACTTTGGAAGATTTGATTCACACAACATCGTGCGTGCCATTTCTGCCAATGTCCTGTTTTTCCTTTCAACAACCCCATTTTGTTGAGGCGTTCTACGTGCTGAAAATTGATGTGAGATACCATTTTTATTACAAAATTCTTCAAAGTGTTGATTTTCAAATTCAGTACCATGATCACTTCGAATTGCTACTAAGGTGAGCTTCTTTTCATTTATGATATTATTATAAAGCTTCAAGAATTCTGAAAATGCTTCATTCTTATGTGCCAAAACCCATGTATATCTTGAAAGATCATCTATAATAACTAGTCCATACTTCTTCCCTCTTAGACTCGCAGTTCTAGTGGGTCCAAATAGATCCATGTGTATGAGTTCAAAAGGCCTAGTTGTTGATACTATATTCTTTGATTTGAAGGATGATTTAGTTTGTTTTCCTAATGAGCATCGTCCACAGATTTTGTCCTTTTCAAAAATTAATTTTGGCACATCTTTTATTAATTCCTTCTTGACTAGTTTTGATATTAATTCCATACTAGCATGTCCTAGTCTACGATGCCAAAGCCAACTTGTTTCATTTTTCTTTTCTTCATTAGTAATTAAGCATAATCCATTTTTCTTGCCTAAATCATGAAGATCTACCATGTAAATATTTCTTTGCCTTTGTCCTACAAGTACAATGCTATTATCTTTAGGATTTGTGATTATGTATACTGATGCTTCAAATGTGACTTTAAACCCTTTATCACAAAATTGACTTATGCTAAGTAGGTTATGTTTCAAACCCTTAACTAATAATACATTTTCTATGAAAGTAGATGGAGTAATGAAAATTTTACCCTTTCCAATGATATACCCTTTTCCACTGTCTCCATAGGTTACTACTCCACCCTTCTTAGATTCCAAGGTGACAAATTGATCTACGTCACCGGTCATGTGTCTTGAACAGCCGCTATTAGCTGCAAGACACCCCTGCAATAAAGATCAAGAAAGAGCTTTAGGTACCCAAACTATGTTGGGTCCTTTAGGGTTAGTACTTGATGTTCCTTTTGGAACCCAAACTTTCTTGAATTTAAGCTTATGATTATTACTCAATTTGTTTTGACTGGACTTTCTATAGTTACATTCATATGCTTTATGTCCTAATTTATTACAGCAATGACAAGTAATATTTTCATTTTTAGCTTTTACAAAAATGTTCTTTAAGTATTTTTGTTTCCTATTTGTTTTATATCCTAATCCAGCCTTATCATATACAGCTTTTTGACTATCAAGAATCATATTTAATTTGGTAGAACTAAGTGTAAACTTATCTACTAAGGATTTATATTTTTCAGCATCTTCTTTTAACTTGACATTTTCAGCAATTAGATTCTTGGTTTCATTTGTGAGTTTCCTACTTAGTGTTTCATAGTTATGAGATAGTTTTAACTTATCTCTGATAAGAGATTGATTTTCTTCTTTTAGAACTTTATTTTTATTGATTAATTTTTTATATTCTTCCATGAGTTCTAAAAATGCATCATGTAATTCATAAACAGTAAAATCACATTCAAGTTCAGAATCTACCTCATCGTCATTGGCCATATGACATATTTGGGCCGTCTCTTGATGATCTTCCTCTTCCGAACTTGACTCCTCACTTTCACTCAATTCAGCCATAAAGTTCTTCTTTTTCAGTTTTCTTGCCATCCACTTTAATTCCGGACAATCTATCTTATAATGCCCGGGCTTGTTACACTCATAACAAAAAGGTGATTCTTTTTCCTTTTCTTTGTCCTTACCTTTTTCTTTGCTTGAGCTACCTTTGAAGAAGGGTTTCTTTTTATGAAATCTATTCTTACCTCTCATAAATTTTCTGAATTTTCTTCCAAGCATAGCCATTCCTTCTTCATCAAATTCATCATCATCATCTGAATCTTCCGACTCAGTTTGTTGTTTTGGAGTGGTTGACTTTAGGGCAATGGTCTTTCTTCTCTCGACCTCATCTTCTGAATTTTGCCTCATGGTCAACTCGTGGGTCATGAGTGATCCTAGAAGTTCCTCTAATTGCAGTGTGTTGAGGTCCTTAGCTTCCTGAATTGCAGTTACCTTGGCCTCCCAAACTCTTGGTAGAGACCTGAGAATTTTTCGCACCAATTCAGAGTTGGTATAAGACTTTCCTAAACTCTTTAGCCCATTTATAATTTCAGTAAAACGAATAAACATATCAGTTATGGACTCAGTGGATTCCATTTTAAACAATTCATACTTATGTACTAATATGTTTATTTTTGACTCCTTAACTTGATTAGTCCCTTCATGTGTGACCTCAAGTTTGTCCCAAATTTTTTTTGCAGAGATGCATGTAGATATTTTATTGAATTCACTTACATCTAATGAACAGTAAAGTACATTAATTGCTTTTGCATTTAATTGTGCTAATCTTCTATCACTTTCATTCCAATACATTTCAGGTTTGGGTATGATAGTGCCCTCTATACTAATTGTGGGTGTGTGAGGTCCTCTAGTAATGATATACCACAATTCATAGTCTAAAGCTTGAATGAATATCCTCATCCTAGCTTTCCAGTATGTGTAATTTGTGCCATTAAATAGAGGAGGTCTATTTGTGGATTGCCCCTCACTCATAGAACATCCCACTTGGGTTGTCATGATCTTTAACTCTTGATTGTGAGATCAATAAGTACTATTAGAGAACCCGGCTCTGATACCACTTGTTGCCCAAGGTGACAAGCCAAGAGAGGGGGTGAATTGGTTTCTTTTAATTTTAACTATCTTACTTATGTCAATTGATGAGTTAGTGGAATTAAACAAAGCACAATACAAACAACAAGAAGTATAGTGGTTCGGTGCTCTCCTAAGCACCTACGTCTACTCCCCAAGCAACGCCTTGGGAATTCACTATAATCCCGCAGATTACAGTTGGATTGTTTTCCGGGCTCACAATCCAAAAATCTTTACACTTTGGTTTTCCGGGTTCACCAAAAACCTATGTTGGTTTTACGGGCTCACCAACGAACCTATGTTGGTTTTTCGGGCTCACCAACGAACCTTTACAATTGGTTTTACGGGTTCACCAATCAACCTACACCGTTGGTTTTGCGGGCTTACCAACTAACCTTTACAAGGAGTTTAATAAACGAAATAAGAAGATTTAAGCTCCTAGATGAGCAAATATAATAATATAATCTACAAAGAAGAGTTTAGAGAATAGTTATCGCTTGATGAGACTTCTCTCTTCTTTGTCAAGGATGCTTCACTCTTCAAGGGTGGATGGAGCTCTTAATGACTCTTGGAATCTGCTCAACCACTTTCTTTTGACTCTTGAATGAAGCACTTGAATGAAGAAGATTAGGGCACTTTGTCTTTCTTGTGTACTCTTTGATATTTTGCAAAAGAATGTTTTCTCTGATGAATAGTGCCACTTTAAATAGTTTCCTTCATCCATTGGACAAGCCCCAATTGTTAGAATTCAAAAACTAGCCGTTACTCACTGTTGGAAGGACAAAAAGTACTTCTGCAGAACTAGCCGTTATGCTTCTGCCCGTGCTTGAGTCGACTCAACCTTTCCTTGGGTCGACCCAACTTTCACTTGGGTCGACTCAACCTTTCCTTGGGTCGACCCTCTCAGAACCACAGAAACTTATAATTCAGCCTTCCTTCACTTGGGTCGACTCAACATTTCTTTGGGTCGACTCAAGGTTCAGTTGGGTTGACTCAACTTTCACTTGGGTCGACCCTCTCAGGATTTCCAGAGAACCTATTCTGTCAATGTATTCTGTCACTGCCTTTGGGTCGACCCTCTCAGTGTTTGGGTCGACTCAAGCTTGGGTCGACTCAACTTCCTCTTGGGTCGACCCTCTCAGTGTTTCCAGAGAACTGTTTTCTTGAGGCTTGAGAGGCTTGAGGTTTAGGTCGACTTATGCTTTCCTTGGGTCGACCCAACTACTGTTCATCCGTGCCATTTTTGCAGAAGTGTGCCAGATGCTTTCTTTATGTGCCGGGGTCGACCCAATCAACCTTGGGGTCGACTCAATCCACACTTTGCTGCAACTCAAGGTTAGATTCATCCATATAAACAATGAAATGCATCTTTATCTTATTATACGAATATAATAAGAGTAACAGACTTATAAATGAAGTATCGAATTAACTTGTAACATACTCTTGATTATTGCTTGTTAATCATCAAAATAACACTATCATCCTCACTTCAGCACACTCAAGAGGAGTTGCAGAGTTTGAGAAGCCCCCTTCTTCACATTCAAAAATCTGTTTGAGGGCTTCTAACTCTTCTTTATTCATATTGTTTATATTTGCTTGTCAAGAAGCTATTCTTGTACTCTTTTCAAACTGTTTTTCTTACTTGATTCAATCAGGGGATTGAATCAAGGATGTGAAGGTTGGTTGGTGAGCCGAGGGTAAAACCAACGTGTAGGGTTCGATTGTGATCTCGGAAAAACAATCGGGTGGTTCTAGTCGGTGAGCCTGTGAAAACCGACCGAGTTCGTTGTGATCTCATAAAACAACAAGTTGGGTTGTGTGCTTGTAAAACAACCGGCTGTAATCCGAAGGATTATAGTGAACTCCCAAGTGAAGCTTGGGGAGTGGACGTAGGAGCAAGGGTTAGCTCCGAACCACTATAAAATCTTTTGTGTTTGTGATTGTTTAATTGTCTCTCCCATTCCCTTCATCCACTGCATATAGTAAACTAATTAATCCACTTGCAATAAGGTTTAATTAGTTACTCATTAAGTTTTAATTTGCAATTATTACTTAAAACCCAATTCACCCCCCCTCTTGGGTTGTCTTCTTGGGCAACAAGTGGTATCAGAGCCAAAACTCTTCTACCAAAAGAGTAAAAGATCAAAATGACAACCCCATTTGGATCTTCTCATATTGAGGGGCAGTCCACCCATAGACCTCCATTCTTCAATGGAACCGACTACTCCTATTGGAAGGCTAGGATGAGGATATTTATCCAAGCTCAAGACTATGAGATTTGGACCACCATACTTAATGGACCATACATCCCATCAATTTTTGTAGAGGGTGTTACTATACACAAACTTGAAAAAGATTGGGATGACAATGATATTAGGAAGGCACAACTAAATGCCAAAGCAATGAATGTGCTTTATTGTGCCTTAGACCGTAATGAATTCAATAGAGTCTCTACTTGCAATTCTGCAAAAGAGATATGGAATAGACTTGAAGTGACCCACGAGGGCACGAATCAAGTAAAAGAATCTAAAATAAACATACTAGTTCATAAATATGAACTATTTAAGATGGAATCTAATGAAACTATCACTTGCATGTTTACTAGATTTACTGATATTGTCAATAGCCTAAAAAGCCTTGGCAAAAATTATACAAATAGTGACCTTGTCAGAAAAATTCTTCGATGTTTGCCAAGATCATGGGAGGCCAAGGTAACGGCAATCCAAGAAGCCAAGGACTTGAACAAGCTTCCACTTGAGGAGCTTCTTGGATCCCTGATGACGCATGAGCTCACAATGAAACAACACAGCGAAGAAAAATCCTCTCATAAGAAAAAGGTAATAGCCCTCAAATCTACTTCTTCTAATAAGGATTTATCTTGCAGTAGCTGCAGCGAAGAAGAAGATAATGAGCGAGATGATGATGAGGCTCTTCTCGTGCGAAAGTTCAGAAAGTTCATCAACCAGAAGAAGTCCTTTCATCAGAGGAGAGGTCCCTCAAGTTCCTACAACAAGGATAAAAGTAAGGAAAGGAAAAATAAAGGAATCGGATGCTATGAATGCAAGAAGACGGGACATTTTAGAGTTGACTGTCCCTTGCTTAAGAAGGGCAGCAAATATAAGAAAAAGAAAGTCCTCGTCTCCACTCTGTCAGACTCCGATTCATCATCATCATCATCGGATGAGGAACAAGAGGAAAAGACCAACTTCTGCTTCATGGCGAATGAAAATGAGGTAACATCTGAAACGCATTTAGATTTTACCTTTGATGAATTGTATGATGCATTTAATGAATTAATGGATGAATATAAGACAATAAATCTTTAGAATAAAGAGATAAAACTAACCAATCAATCTCACCTCCATAAATACGATAAATTAATTAAGGATAAGGATTTTATCATTAAAGAAAATTTAGAACTTAAAACAAGCAACCAAATGTTAATTAAAAAAACTAATACTTTAATTAAAAATAACGAAAAACTAGTCAAGAAAATTTCAGAACTTAAAAACGATAAACAAACTATAAGAGATAATCTCACAAAAGACTTAAACATACTAAAAATAGAAAAACAAAAGCTAACAAAAGAACTTGAAAAATACAAATCTTTCGTTGAAAAGTTTACATATAGTTCTGAAAAATTGGAAATGATACTTAATAATCAACGAGTTATGTTTAATAGAGCTGGTTTAGGATATAAACCTAAGAATAAGCAAAAGCTCCTTAGTAACTTTTTTGTGAAAGCAGGAAAAAGTAAAATTAAGAATATAACCTGTTTTTGCTGTGAAAAAGTAGAACATAAAGCTAATGTATGTGACCATAGAAAAATAGGAGCTGGAAGAAAAATTAAAAAGGGTTGGGTTCCAAAAGGAACCAACTTTACTAACCTTGAAGGACCCAAGAAAACTTGAGTACCTAAAATTGTATGATCTCTTTGTGTAGGAGTGTCTTGCAGCCAAAGTCGACAAAAACTGTTGGTACTTGGATAGTGGCTGCTCAAGACACATGACGGGTGATAAGGAGCAATTCTTCACCTTAGAGCCAAAAAAGGGAGGTGCTGTGACATTTGGAGACAATAACCAAGGTCACATCGTTGGTATAGGTAAAGTACAAATCACCTCGTCAACCTTTGTTGATAATGTACGATTTGTAGATGGTCTTAAGCATAACTTACTTAGCATAAGTCAATTATGTGATAGGGGTTTTGATGTTCTGTTTAAGCCAACCCTATGTATCATAACCAACTCAATTGACAATAGCTTAGTATTCAAAGGAATAAGACGTGAAAATGTGTACGTAGTAGATCTTGAAGATCTTGCCAAAAATAATCCTTGCTTAGTAGCTAGTGATACTAAGGTTAATGATGCAAATTGGTTATGGCACCGTGAGTTAGGTCATGCAAGTATGGATACAATATCAAAACTGGTTAAAAGAGATTCTGTAATAGGTTTGCCAAAACTAAAATTTGAGAAAAATAAAATTTGTGAAGCATGTCAATATGGCAAACAATCTAGGAGCTCTTTTAAATCCATAAACTGTGTCACTACTACTAGACCCCTTGAACTACTACACATGGATCTATTTGGACCAACTAGAACCTCAAGTCTTAGTGGAAATAAGTATGGCCTTGTCATTGTAGATGATTTTTCTAGATACACATGGGTCATGTTCTTAGCTCATAAAGATGAAGCATTTTCAGTATTTAAGAAATTTCATAAGGAAGTTACTATTTCAAGAAATGCTTCAGTTATAGCTATTAGGAGTGATGATGGAACGGAATTTGAAAATCATCTATTTGACGAATTTTGTAGTAAAAAGGGGATAACTCATAATTTCTCTGCACCTAGGACACCACAACAAAATGGAGTTGTAGAAAGAAAGAATAGAACTCTAGAGAAAATGGCTAGAACCATGTTGTGTGAAAGTAACCTCCCTAAGTACTTTTGGGAAGAAGCCATTAATACATCATGTCATATACTAAATAGAGTTTTATTGAGACCCATTATAGAGAAAACACCTTATGAACTTTGGAGAAATATAAAGCCCAAAGTAAACTATTTTCATGTTTTTGGATGTAGGTGTTTCATTCATAATAATGGCAAGGATAACTTAGGTAAATTTGATTCTAAATCTGATGAAGGTATCTTTTTGGGATATTCTACATCAAGTAAAACTTTAGAGTATTTAACAAAAGAACCCTTGTTATTGAAGAGTCTATACATGTTGTTTTTGATGATACTAATGATATCTCTTCTAGCAAGAAAGTAGCTCTTGATGATGATGCAGAAATTCTTGAAGAAAAGATTGATGAGATGACATTACAAGAAGATGAACCAAAGCTAATTGGAGAAGCATCAACAAGTCAAGAGATAATTGTTGATCATGGACTGACTAAAACTTGGAAGTATGCTCATGGTCATCCTAAGGAATTAATTTTAGATGATCCCTCTCAACCTGTTACAACTAGAGCATCTCTTAGGAACTTAAATAATCATCTAGCATTTGTCTCACACTTTGAACCTAAAAACATAGAAGAAGCTGAAAATGATGCAAATTGGATAAATGCAATGCAAGAAGAGCTAAACCAATTCACTAGAAACAAGGTATGGAACCTAGTTGAACGACCCACTAAATACTCAATAATAGGAACTAAATGGATATATAAAAATAAACTTGATGAAAATGAAATCGTGATTAGGAACAAGGCTAGACTAGTAGCAAAGGGCTATAATCAAGAGGAAGGTATAGACTTTGATGAAACTTTTGCTCCTGTAGCTAGACTTGAAGCAATTAGATTGTTACTAGCATTTGCATGCTCTAAAGATTTCAAATTATTTCAAATGGATATAAAAAGTGCCTTTTTGAATGGGTATATTAATGAGGAGGTGTATGTAGAACAATCTCCTGGTTTTGAAAATCATCAATACCCCAATCATATTTATAAACTAAACAAAGTACTTTATGGTTTGAAACAAGCTCCTAAAGCATGGTATGAAAGACTTAGCAAATTTCTGTTAGACCATGAATTCTCTAGAGGGAACATTGATACTACACTGTTTTTAAAGAAGAAAAACAAAGATATGTTAGTAGTTCAGATTTATGTAGATGATATTATTTTCGGTGCTACTAACAATCGCCTCTGCGAAGAATTTGCTGACCTAATGCAGAGTGAATTTGAAATGAGCATGATGGAAGAGCTGAACTATTTTCTTGGGCTCCAAATCAAACAATCTAAAGAAGGCATCTTCATCTGTCAAGCAAAATACATCAAGAAGATGCTTAAGAAGTTTGATATGGAAGGAAACAAGTCAATCAGCACACCCATGAGTTCATCATGCAAACTAGACAAAGATGAATCAGGTAAATCAGTAGATCAAAAGATGTATAGAGGTATGATAGAATCTTTATTATATCTTACTGCAAGTAGACCTGATATCATGTTTAGTATATGCATGTGTGCTAGATATCAATCTAATCCTAAGGAATCACACTTAATTGCTGTTAAGAGAATTTTTAAATACCTAATAGGAACAAAAACCATAGGTTTATGGTTCTCTAAAGATTCGAGCATAAACTTAATAGGGTACACTGATTCAAACTTCGCTGGTTGCAAACTTGATAGAAAAATCACCAGCGGGTCATGCCAATTCTTAGGAGAAAATTTAATCTCTTGGTTTAGCAAGAAACAAAACTTGGTTGCACTATCTACGGCTGAAGCCGAATATATTGCTGCCGGGAGTTGTTGTGCTCAAATCTTGTGGATTAAACAACAACTTGAAGATTATGGCATTAAAAAAGATAAAATTCTCATTAACTGTGATAATACAAGTGCCATTAATCTAACTAAAAATCCAATTCAGCATTCAAGAACTAAACACATTGAGATAAGACATCACTTCATAAGAGATCATGTACTGAATGGTGACGTGACACTTCAATTTGTTTGTACTGATGATCAACTTTCTGATATCTTCACAAAATCTTTGAGTGAAGATCGATTTTGCATACTTAGAAGAGGGTTAGGAGTGATTGATCCATTCTAGTGTTACTCTCCTCTAGTTCATAGATTTTGAGGATTAGTTTATGTTGGACATAGGATTTCTTATCTATGATCATCAAATCAGTTCTTAAATCCTAGATAAGCCCATAACTCTCTCTTTTGGCACGAAAATAACAATATTTTTGGTTGTGTGCCAGAGTTCGAGTCGACTCGGACATATTTTAAAGTCGGCTCATGGGGGAGTCGACTCGCGCATATTTGGGAGTCGACTCGCGACTTACCGGAGTCGACTCGAGGTCGGGAATCCGATTTTTAACCCAAATCGAAATGTTTATTCCTCACTTCTATTCACAGCCGACACTGTTCCAAAACCCTAGAGCCGTCTTCGAACTCGTCTCCGACCCATTCTAGGTCTTCTCCGTCGAGTTTTCCTCCTATTTTCCGTGTCCTTCCCTATCTTTAGGTCAAAAATGCCTAGGAAGGTCCTTGTCCCGAGCCGAAAGAGACCCGTCTCCGCGAGTGGGGCCGAGCGACGGTCCAAGGCTTGGAACGAACCGGCGAGGCCACCACCTCCGGTTCCTTCCCCGCCTAGGCCGGTTCCCTCGCGCTCATGCGCCGGGAAGGTTGTCTCTACCGGGAGGCAAGTCAACTTTGACTTCCTCTTCCGGAAAGGGTTCAACCTAGGGCATCACCTTAGGGCCCAGGGTTTAGAGTTTTTCTGCACACTTGACCTCCCTACCTATCCAAGGTTAGTTAAGGAATTCTATGGTACTGTCGCACGGGTTAGCGGGGGTATCCAGGGAACTATTTTGGATGTCCCTATTTTCATCTCGGAGGACTTCATTGCTCGAGTCCTCCATCTCTCGAGTGAGGGGATTGTTCCCACACACCCCTCCGATAGGACAGAGGCCCTTACGGCCATTTTAGGGAGTCCACCTCTGTCCCCTATAGAGGAGGTGTTCGCAAATCAGCTTTCGGCTGAAATGCGGCTTCTCCTTAGTATCATCTCTAGGACTCTCTTCCCAAAGACTGGTAGGTTTGACTTCATTTCCGAGAGAGACCTGGCCTTGATGTTCTACCTCCTCCAAGACACTCCCATCAACTTTCCAAAACTCATCTACAAATACCTTTGTGAACCCCTAGACAAACCTAGGCTGAGTCTCCCTTACGATATGTTATTCACTCTGATATTTAGATAGTTAGAGGTTCCTATCCCTGAGGGGGAACCCTCTCACTCACTGCGTTTTACAGATCGCATGGGTGAGGGGACCTTTCACCGGATGGGATTCTACAAGGTAGGGGGAGTCTGGGTTAGGAAATCATCCACATCCACATCTACACCTTCTGACCCTACCACTCATCACTCACCCAGTCCCGATCATGATCAGGACCATGACATAGCTCCTCCCACTTTTCCTTCCACCTCTGCTCCTACCTATACTAAGCCTTCCACCTCCACTGCCCCACCTTCTCAGCAGCAGCCCCTGGAGGTTCGGATATCTTCTGAGCAGCTCCGAGAGTTGCGGCAGGAGATAGTGAGGAAACTGAGAGATGATCTACTGAGGGAGCTCCGAGGTCCTCAGAGTGCTCCCTCCACCGAGCTAGTTCCCTCCTTAGCAGCCGTGACAGAGATGGTTGCAAATCTGAAGGAGGAGATATTCAATATTCGAAGCCTAGTTCAAGCTCAATACTGGAACATAAGTGACGTCAAGGACGATACAAGGAAGATGCGAGACAGCATCAGACATGAGCTAGGCAACCGAGTCAGGGTGCAGAGAGGCTAACTAATGCATTGATCTTCAAGCTTGACACCATCCAAGAAAAAGTGAACGAGATTTCCTCGACACAGTCTAGACTCACCCCGGAGATCATCGCACAGCTAGGGAACGTATCTGAGGGGATAAGCTTAGTCAAGCAAATGAATAGACTCAAATCAGGAGCCACATCCTCCACTACAAAGAAATCCTAGAGTAGCTTTGTTTTCTGTCTTATGATGTATTTACTCAATACTTGTATTTCTCTCTACTATTGTACTCAAAATTAGCATCAATACAATGAGTAGACACTTTCTTACAAAACTGTGCAATACTTTTCTGTGTTCTGCGCTTCTTTTTGCTATAAAGAAAGAAAACCCTTAAAGCAAAACGTAATTTGTTCTAAGTGGATTCGATACCTCGAGGCTCATTATCTCTCTGTTGGGGCTCCAAAAGGAGTCATCTCCAGAATCTATTCAAGGGATATTCGGAGATTAGTTGAATCATACTCAAGAACAAATTGTCAGATTTTCTCTCTAAAACGAAAAATTTAAGTTCAAAAGCTTCAAGACATTAAAAGAAAATTCAGAGAATCTAAACAAAATTAAATGCATATGTTGAGGGGGAGAATCTGAAATCTTAAGAAAGCGAAATCATTAACTACATATAAGCCAAACAATTGATTGCATGATATGAAGGCTTATATAATTCCAAATAAAAGGGGGAGCTTTAATTTAGGATTTACTGATCCATACCTTTCAATTCTGGATAGATTAAAATAACCAGACATTTGAATTCATTTCAAAACTTTTACTGAATGATAGAGTAATTCACTTCAAAAATATTCAATGTTTTGTCATCATCAAAAAGGGGAAGATTGTGGAGTGATTGATTATAACCCTATTTGATTTTGATGAGCACAAAGCCATTGAGTATATTTTATGTTATACTAATGAATTCAATCCAGCATATCAGGCAAAATTTGTAAGAATCCTCTTTTGAGTGCATGTGGAAATCAGCTTAAGTCAAAGGCTGAAACTCGAGTCGACTCCGAAAGATTTCGAGTCGAGTCCAAGTGTTTCAGACGTTCTGGCACAGGCTCGAGTCGACTCCGGCACACTGCGAGTCGACTCCGACTGAGAACAGACAACAGGACAGAAAAATGAATCTCAGACCCTGTCACCGAGTCGACTCCTGAAGAATTCAAGTCGACTCCGATGCTTGCCGAGTCGACCCCCGATAGTTCCGAGTCGACTCCAAGGAGTAACAGACAGAAAGACAGAGAAGTTGTTTTGGACTCTGAGAACCGAGTCGACTCTAGAAGAACTCGAGTCGACTCCGACGGTTAGCGAGTCGACTCCTAAAGAAACAAGAGTCGACTCTCAGAGGAATGCAAGACTAAAAGTCAGAGAGCCAACTTCGGTGTCTGAGAGCCGAGTCGACTCCAGCAAAGTCCGAGTCGACTCCGAGGCAGTTCAACTCCAAAGACAGAAGACCAGTTTTACGGTGTCTGAGAGCCGAGTCGACTCCAGCAAAGTGCGAGTCGACTCCGAGGCAGTTCAACTCCAAAGATAGAAGACTAGTTTTTCAGGCTCTGAGAGCCGAGTCGACTCCAAGAGAATCTGAGTCGACTCGAGAAAGTAAACCCGAAAGAAAGATCTTTGGATTCCTGAAAAACGAGTCGTCTCCAGAAGGAAGAGTCATTTCCGGACATTGGCGAGTCGACTCCAGGTTTGGCCGAGTCGACTCCAGAACGGGACAGCACTTTATTTCAAATTTTGAACAGTGGGCAAGTCGTCTCCAGTAAAGCATGAGTCGACTCCAGCAACAGCCGAGTTGACTCCAGATCGAGCGAGTCGACTCCGATCCCAACGGACACTGTATCAGGAGTTGCAGATTGTGCAGAACGGCTCTAAAAGTATGTCTAACGGCTAGTTTTCGATGGGGATTGCTTAAATAGCCAGAGTGAACAGTAATAGATAAGAAGCGAGACACTCCATTCAAAGCAAAAGAGATTTCCACCTACCAAAGCTTCTCAAGAGTAAATACAAGTAAAAGAAGGAAGAAGTGCATTAAAAGTCTATCCTCCAAACGTCTTCCTCGCATTCAAGGCTCCCCTTCTGACAGCAAATCTTCAGCACACTCAAGAGGAGTTGTAGAGTTTGAGAAGCCCCCTTCTTCACATTCAAAAATCTGTTTGAGGGCTTCTAACTCTTCTTTATTCATATTGTTTATATTTGCTTTTCAAGAAGCTATCCTTGTACTCTTTTCAAACTGCTTTTCTTACTTGATTCAATCAGGGGATTGAATCAAGGGTGTGAAGGTTGGTTGGTGAGCCAAGGGTAAAACCAACGTGTAGGGTTCGATTGTGATCCCGGAAAAACAATCGGATGGTTCTAGTTGGTGAGCCTGTGAAAACCGACCGAGTTCGTTGTGATCTCGTAAAACAACAAGTTGGGTTGTGAGCTTGTAAAACAACCGGCTGTAATCCGAGGGATTATAGTGAACTCCCAAGTGAAGCTTGGGGAGTGGACGTAGGAGCAAGGGTTAGCTCCGAACTACTATAAAATCTCTTGTGTTTGTGATTGTTTAATTGTCTCTCCCATTCTCTTCATCCACTGCATATAGTAAACTAATTAATCCACTTGCAATAAGGTTTAATTAGTTACTCATTAAGTTTTAATTTGCAATTATTACTTAAAACCCAATTCATCCCCCCCCCCCTCTTGGATTGTCTTCTTGGGCAACAATACTTCTGCTGTAAAATTTTTAAAAATATATGCATGCGACTACTAGAGTTCCCAACACCTCCTTGATAACCTAGTTTTAACACCATGAGATTGATCACCTATAATCAAGTCTTTAAGATGATTGTGACCATACCTTCAATCCTTGGCAGATTATCATTACCTTAACTTTCACTTGGTGGATTTTGCTTGTTTTCTTCCTTGTCCTCATGTTCATCATCCGTGTCTCCATCAACGGCTGGTGTTTCCTTCATGGTAAGTTCCTCCATCTCTTTTTCTATCAAATCTGCATTATTACATATATTTTTTTTTTTTTTTTTCTTGATGGAAGATTATTAGTTTCATCAAAAACAATATATATGGATTCCTCCACTAGTAAAGTTATTTTGTCAAAGACTCTATGTGCCTTACTAGTGAAAGAGTATCCAAGAAAAATAGCTTCATCAGATTTAGCATCAAATTTACCTAGCCTATCTTTTTCAATCATTAAACACAAAACATCTACATCCAAACATGAAATATCCTATATTGGGTTTTCTTTCTTTCCAATGTTTGTAAGATATTTTCATTAAAATAAGCCTTATTAATGCACGTTTTAGGATGTAACATGTTGTGTTAATTGCATCAGCCCAAAAGTATCTTGAAAGGTTGCTTTCACACAGCATGGTTCATGTCATTTCTTCTAAAGTTTTCTTTTTTCTTTCTACTACCCCATTTTGTTAAGAAGTTCTAGATGCAGAAAACTTATGTTCAATGCCATTTTTATTACAAAATTTTTAAAATTTAGTTTCATGGTCACTTTAAATTTATAAAGTTTTCAAACCATTTTCATTTGAAATTATTCTAGTACAATTTTAAGAATATAAAAAATGCTTCATTTTTATATGCTAAGAATAAAACCCAAGTAAATCTAGAAAAATCATCAATGATAACAAAGCCAAAATGTTTGCCACCTAGGCTTGTGGTTCTGGTTGGCCCAAGCAAGTCCATATGCAAAAGTTTCAATAGTCTAGAGTTGAAACTATATTTTTTGATTTGAATGAAACTCTAGTTTGCTTTTTTAGTTGACATGCATCATAAATATTATCTTTTTTAAAATTTATCTTAGGCAATATTACAACTACATCTTTTTTAACTAATTTTAAAATTAAGTCCATGCTAGTATGAGCTAACCTATGGTTCCATAACCTGGTAGTCTCATTGATTTTGGTATTTAATGTACTAGACACTTTATATTTTGCATAAAGAGATCATCAAGATCGACCATGTAAATATTTCTGTATTGATGTCTAATGAATTTTATGCCATTGTCAATGGGGCTAGACACAATACACATAGATGCTTCAAAAACAACCTTAAAACCTTTATCACAAAGGTAACTAATACTAAATAAATTATATTTTAAACCATCTACTAATAGTACATTTTCAATGAGGATGGATGGGGTGATGCTAATACTACCTATATGGGGTGATGCTAATACTACCTATATCGATGATCTTTTCTTTGCCATTGTCTCCAAAGATGACCACCCCTCCATCCTTTGCCTTTAGTATGATGAAATATAATCCATCTTCCATCATTTTCTTTCTGAGCAGCCGTTGTCCAAGTATATCTTCTATTGGAGCCACGAGTTGCTATACACACCTACAACATAGAAAATCAAGTCTTTAATAGGTACCCAAGCTTTCTTAGATCCTTAAAAGTTAGGGATTATATTTCTTTAGGAACCCACACCATTTTAGGAGTTAATTTACCTACTTTTCTGGAGTTGTAGTGAAAAATTTATGATGTATTCTACCATAGCTGAAACATGTCAAACTAGTAGAATAGTTGATGATTTAACAAATATGTTATTCAAAAATTTTTGTTTTTGCAATGGGTTATGGCCAAGACCGGCCTTGTTATATACTACATATTGGCTATCTAATAACATTTGCGATTACTATGAACTTAAAGTAAATTTATCTACAAGAGGTTTTAATCTATCTACTTCTTTTTTTTAGATTTAGATTTCAGCAATTAGTTGTTTCTTTTCTTTGAGAATGTCTTTGGTTAGATTCTTATTTATCTTTTTAAGTTCTTTATTTTTTTGTCCTAGTTTTCTTCATTCACTTACAAAATCTTGCAAAGCATATTGAAGTTCTTCTACAATGAAATTAATTTGTGTTTTAGGCAATACCTCCTCCTCATTAGCCAAGAAGCATAGGTTTGCAGTTTCTTATGCTTTTTCCTTTGAGCTTGACTCATCATTGTCCCTCTAAGTTGCTATCATGGCCTTCTTCTTGAACTTGTTGGGGCCTTTCTTGAGAAGAGGACAATCTACTTTGAAATATCCAAGTTTCTTGCACTCATAGCAGACCATCTGATCCTTCTCCTTCTCCTTGCTAGTCTCTCCCTTGGGAGTGGGCTTCTTCTTGAAGCCTTGCCTTTTCTTCCTCATAAATCTTCTGAATCTTTTAGTAATCAGCGCCATCTCTTCATCTTCGTCAGCATCCTCAGATTCTTCATTTTCCTCTGCATCTTTGGCCACTGACTTTAGGGTGATCGTCTTCTTCTTCTTCTTCGACTCCTTCTCACTATTGTGCTTCATAGTGAGCTCATGGGTCATTGGAGATCCAAGCAGCTCCTTTAATGGTAGATTGTTGAGATCCTTCACTTTATAGCCTCAGTAGTGACCTAAGAATTTTTCTCACAAGATCACTATTAGTGTAAGCCTTTCTAAGACTTTTCATACTATTAATAATATATATAAATCTAGTAGATTTAGCATTATGTTGAGCCATTTTTTTATCATATTCATCCCATTTTCTTTCAAGCTTGGAAAAGGATACTCCATCTACAATCTTGGTGGATGTGTGAGGTCCATTGATTATGACATCCCATATGTCATAATCTAAAAACTTGAATGATATCATAATCTAAAACTTGAACAAAAATGTGTATGCTTAATTTCCAATATGTGTAATTAGTGCCATTAAATAGTGGGGGGCAGTTAGTAGACTGACCCTCAGCAAGGAGGAAAACTTGATAGTTCCTAGACTCTACCACAAGTGCATAGGTCATGACAAGTAAAACAGGGCAAAAAGAGTATCGTTTCCACAAGGAGGTGATTCAAGTACCAATTTATAAATTTTCTATATTATTTATACGACCCCAAAATGACTGACTGTAATTTCTTAACCAGAAAAATCAAATATGAAAGGTTCCTAGGGCTTAGATTTCATGAATTGAATTCCTTCAATGAATTTAAATTTGATTGTTAATATTCTGCTAATTACAATGACCGAATCCCTTTTTTTTATGTATTCTGCTAATTACAATGACTGAATCCCTTTTTTTATATGATATCCTCTTTCAAGGCATAACACCTATACCTATATTAATCCTATGTCTACTTTCGTAATCATAGAATTTAATATAAATTCATTATGATCTGTGAAATTCTTGAATGTAGGTCACAAGGGTGTGCATTTATTTCTAAACTACACCGCCAATGTTTGATAAATTCACCAACTAATATTGAACTTCAACTTTCGTTACTTTATTCAACATCTTAAGCAAGCAATTCATGGCCAGCAAATTGCAAGAATGAAAATCGAAATCATCAAATTATAACTAACAAAGGATATTCAATACAACCATACTCAATTCATATCAAAAATTCAATGACTACGTACTAGCCCTAGAATAAGAAAACTAGCAAATCATAACTAATAAATCAATTCAATTATTTCTCAATATAAATTCGCATTCAACATCCTTAATAACAATTCAGTAAATAAAAAAAAAAATACGAGAAAGGAAAAGAACTCTGTATTTGCAAAAATCCTCCGTTCCATTCTTTCTCTCAGAATTCCAACTTTTTCTTCCTCCTAGAATTCCTAGCTTTTCCTCCTCTCGGAATTTCAGATTCTTTGAGTTTTTTTTCCTTATCTGCTTGCCATCCCCCTCGTATCTTCTGGCCTTCCTCTTCTCCCAACCGATTCTCCTTTTTTTGAATTTTAAAATAGATTTCCCCCATATCTGCTAGCTGAAATCCTGAATTCTAGGCTAATTTTATGACTCGATTCCCAGCTGGATTTAGAGCACCAAAACAATACACTTTGGAGTTGGACCCTTCATAAAAGTTTTAGATCTCATTCTCAGCTTTCCAACGTACCTAGGTTTGCTTTATTCTAACTTATGTAACTCTAGATACAAGTTGAAAACCGAAACAGAGTCTGGGTTGCAGTAAACTTCTGGACAGATTCGGACTTCTCCATTTCGGCTAAGTTTTGGACTTCAAAACGGCAGAACTGGGTTTTGTGATCTTCATAAAAGTTTTAGGCCTATGTCTTATCTTTCCATCAAGCTAAACAACACATGAAACGGAGGTTTGCAGCTCCAGTTAGAACCCAAAAACTAAATAGTATTCTGGGTTGACTGGACCAGCCCAACTAGGACTTGCTCTCTAGGCCTAGCCCGAATTCTACCTCTTCACATCAGCCCAATTTCAACCTAATTCAATAATTAAACACCTGCAAAATACCAAGAATTCTTAAGAATTAAATAAATGTAAAAGACACCTAAATTCTAGACAAATGAGCTAAGAACATACAAAACACTCTAAAACAAAACAATTAAGACTAAGAAAAAGTGTGAAATAAATTTCCACATCAGTTGCCATTGATCTTTCTCTCTTTGATGATTAAGTCACCAAGAGGGGCAAGAGTACCTATGCTGATACCACTTATTGCCCAGTTATGCAACCCAAGAGGGAGGGTGAATTGGGTTATAGAAATTTTAACAATAATGTGCAATAAAAGATTTTGATTTTCAATGTGCGTGTAAAGTGAGAATACAAGAATTGAAATAGAAAAATATAAAGCATGGAAAGCAAGCAAGATATAAAATTTTATAGTGGTTCGATGCCCAACTCAATACCTACGTCCACTCTCCAAGACACTTCTTGGGAATTCTACTATAATCTACTCAAAAATTATAATCTGATGTTTTATACAGGCTCACAATTAACCCAGTTGATATTTAATGGTAATCAACCACTACCACCCCTTATCAAAGCCTTCCCTTGGTTTGATAAGAATACAACACAGTATCCCCCAAGTTTCAACCCTTGAAACTTGTTACAGTCAACAAAAAGAGAACATAAGATGATTGGCTCTTTTAAGAGCAGAAGATGAGATGTTGAAGCTCATGAGGAACCACTTACTGAACTTGTTGTAGGCTTGAAAGCTCTACAACTTATTCTCTTAGGTCTAATGGATGTAATCTTCAATGCTGACACTAAATGCTTCTCCTCTTTTCTTGTTTTTCCCTTCCTCTACTTTTTTTCAAGTGTTCCAAAGCTTTTGTGACTTGAAAAACCATTGGAAGGTTGTTTCTAGCCATTAGACAGGATGAATATGGCTATTTTATTTTCACAAAAAAAACTAGCTATTACTATTGTTAGATGCAGACAGGTCAACTCAACTTCTTCAGGGTCAATTTCTGATCTTCAGTGGTCGACTCTTCTTCTTCGAGGGTCGACTCAAAAAAGCATTCATTTTTATTGCATTTGTCTTTCGCTTGTGGTCACCATAGGGTCGACTCGGATAACTTTAGGATTGACTCTAGTTTGCTTGAGGTCAACTCATGATCCACTAGGGTCGACTCATGAAAGGATTGGTTTTTACTACTTTCTATCTTCTATCATGGCCACTCTAGGGTTGACTCAATTTGTGCTCGGCAGAAGTCGATTCATGATTCTCTAGGGGCGACTCGTAAATGTCCAGTTTTTCACTCCTATCTTTTGCCAAAGATTGTTCTAGGGTCGACTTGGCTAATTCAGGGGTTGAATCAAGAAAGCATGCTTATCTTTTGCATTGTGCCAGGGTCGACTTGTGTTCTCCTAGGGTTGATTACTGAAATCATCTAAAATTGAGGTCTTTTGTTTAAGCCTATAGATGTTCAGGAGTCGGCTCTAAGTATCTTTGTGTCGACTCCACTAACATAGAACTTTATAATCTTGACTTACATCCTTTTTGCCTTGAGTATTTTGAATTGAGATTAATTTGGCTTTCTGTGAACAATCTTGAACACTCCAAATATTTTGTATCATCAAAATCAAACCTTTTGGGTCAACACATGTCGCATCTAGCACCCGGCCCCAACATTTTTCTCATCTTCTATATTGAACACTCCAAATATTTTGTATCATCAAAATCAAACCTTTTGGGTCAACACATGTAGCATCTAGCACCCGGCCCCAACATTTTTCTCATCTTCTATATATAAGGTGGATGCATAAAGATGTTCCCACCCTAATACACATGCCCGAGCACATAAATTTTTTGTAGGGAAATCATTGGTTTAAAAAGGTAAAAATTATCCATTTTGACATCATCTTACTTACGAAATATTTTTTTTAGAAAAAATGCAATTCTGTCTGTGTGTTGGAATTTCCAACATAGGAGAGAAACAAAGGTTTTATTTTTTTGGCAAAATAGGCTAGGTTGTTGACATTTCTTCAAGTTTTTTTTTCTTTTTCGCAAAAAAAAAAGGATTTGTTTTGGAGATTTTGATTGTGGTTCTAATAAAAAAATATTGGGTTTGTGGTGTGGGGGAACAGACGAGAGAAGCAAGAATTTTTTATTTTTCTTTCAAAAAAGTAAAAAAAAAAATTGCAGTAATTTTGCTTAAAAAAATTCTTTTATTATTCAGCAAGAAAATAAGGAACTTGGGTGGATGAGAATAGAGGAGAGAAGGAAGAAAATAAGAGAGAAGAAAATAGGAGATTCGTGTAGAGGGGAGAAAGAAGAAAACGGGGATGTTCTCAGTTTAACAATGGAGCTAGAGAAGAGGAGAGAGGGAGAAAAGAATGGAGATTTAGGCAGAAGGGAGTAGCTCGACATGGGAAAAGGGACTGGAGGATGAGTGGACTCACCGATATGGGAGACCGCTAACCTTGACATGGCGGTCATGCCTCGCTGGATGTCCCCTATGTGCCACTCCTTTGGAGAGAGGAGCAATAAATAGGGTTAGGGTTTCAATGCAGGATGGTGAGATGGGAGAGGTTTTAGATGGCTAAGTTTTGTGGTGGAAGAAGGATGGGTTGTGGCTAATAAGAATAGGGTAATTAGAGTTTTTGCCTTTTAAGAGGTGCGATCGTTGTTCCACCTATGAGTGGGACACACAGTAGTCAGTACTCAATCCTGCTCTCTTTTTTATTTGTTTCTTTTTGCTTCAATTTGTCAATCCTATGTTCTTTCATAGAAAATCAATAGTCATATTACATACGGATGGCCACAGAAGGAAAAAAAAATATTTTCTCTTTCTCATTGAATTTTTCTTGCATAATGAAAAGAGAAAAGAAAACATTTGATTTTTGTCTATTTGTAGTTGAATTTTTGAGAAAAAAAATATTCTAAGCTTCTTTTTTTGGAAAAAAGGTCTCTATTTTTCATTTAATTTATATATTATAACAATTTTGATATGTAGTTTGATGTCCTACTTGAACCATTACTTATGATATTATTTAAAAAATTGAATAAAGTTTTCCTTAATGTTGCTTACATTTCTTTTTTTAAAAAAAATACAGGGAATGCTGTTAAAGCTGCTTTGTGCATGTTGCCAAGGGCATTCCTTAAGGTACCAATTGTTCTTTTTATGTACATATATTAAAATAAATTAGGTTTTTTGCATGTATACTCTCTAAAATATATAAAATTGTATGAATATCTACATAAAATTACGATTTTTATGTATACCCTCATAAAATACTTATTTTATATGTATACCCTTCTTATACTTTCTTTTTTATATATGTACCTATACCATCTAACACCATTAAAAATTAAATAATTTAAAATTAAAATAACTAAAATACCCTCATGGGTAGACATGCAAAAAAAAAACTTTATATACATATACATGTAAATAACAACTTTGCAAGAATATTCATGCAATTACACATATTTCAGAGGGTATACACTTAAAACAAATCTTATAAAAAATGATCAAAATCTAGTAAAGATAATTCATTATTAAAAAAAGATAATGAGAAAAATTAAATCATGTTACTATCAACTCTTATAGAATAAATCAAGTTGCTTTTATGAAATTCTCGCCTCAAAAACAAGTAACAACTTAACATTTACAAATCCCTAAAAAATATTTTACTGATCAAAGCATGTATAATTATTTTAAATTTGATACTCTTTAATCTTTAAAAAATAATTAAGAATACGCAAATGTCATAGATTTAATAATTATAATTATATCAAAATTAAATGAAGAATAGCATTACTAAAAGGATTACCTAATATTCCAACCTGACTAATCAATTTTTTTAAAAAAAATTGACAATGTGACTCGATCTTTTTTTAACTTGTCAATCTAATTGAATCATAAAAGACTTGACAAATTTCAGCCAAATTTTAATTTTTTTTAATAGAATTTTTGAATGTATACCTTTTTAAATATGAAAAATTATAAGAATACCCTCGTACAGTTACTATTTGCACGTATATCCTTATAATTTTTTTTTGCATATCTATCCATAGAGGTATTTCAGTTTTTTTTTATTTTTAAGTTGTTTATTTTTTAACGACACTAAATAGTACGGGTACATATGAAAAAAAAAAGAAGGATATACATGTAAATAGAAATTTTATGAAGGTATTCATGCAATTTTATATATTTAGGAGGGTGTACATGCAAAAAATCCAAATAAATTAATAGATTCTTTAGTTTTCCTTCTTTAGATTCTTTTTGCATATTTTATTATTTATATAATTTATGTTTCATTTGATGAATTAATGTTCATGCATAATTTTTGAGGTAGTCAGCATCTAAGGTGTTTTTTTTCAATGTATATTCATTATACTAATTTTTTTTCAGTTGTTATATTTTGTCTACTGTATACATAGGATCATCAATGAGATGCTTATATGTTAATTCTTTTAGCACAAATATGATTTACACATATTTAATTTTGGCCCTTTTTTAATTAAATAATTATCCAAAAAAATGATTTTGTTGATCACAAAGCAATTGAGTAGTTACTAATGATTTTGTGTCTTGGAGCAGATTAATTCATTTTGCAAGGAAGCTTCAGGAGTTTGAATATTTAGAGAAACATGGAGAAGCTCCAAAGATCAAAATTTTAAAGTTCGAGAGTAATTCAAAGTCAACTCCGGCACTCAGAGCTTTTGCGGTAGGGGAGCTGACTCCAGTATGTTAGGAGTCAACCCATGGATGCCCACAGGCCAGAACAATAAAGATTAAACTTTCTAGGCATTACGAGTCGACCCTAGGTGTATAGGAGTCGACTCCAGGTTGGTTTGATGTTGATTTATAGCATGAGACCACAACGAGAGCTCTCGTACTCCAACACATATAAAGATCGCACTCTACATCTCATGGGGTATTCTAAGGTCAATGATCTATGGGTGAATAGTCAGGGAGGAGTTAGAGATGATGCATGAGATGGTGAGGACAGAGCTAAGGTTGAGGCACCATCCTCACTTTAGAGAGAGGCTGGAACCAATCAAGAGTATTACTATTCTACAAAGAAGGGAGTTGTGGATTGTCTACTTTTAGGGATGTTGTAGACTAGCCAGCGGAGCAGCTGATGTGGGGAAGCATGGGATTCTATCTCCTGCAGCCCGCTGCAGATTACAGCAACAGGAAACAGAGGAGTTTTGGGCTCAGGAAAACAGAGCTTCAAGTTTCATTCACGGAAAGCAAAAAAAACAGCAGCCAAGGGAAGGAGACGGCGGCCCTTTACACCAATCCTTTTATAAGGCCACAAGCTCCCTCTAAACCCTAACAATAAGGACTCAATTTCTAACCAAATTTGAATTAAAATAGACTCCTAATCAAACTAAAATCAAACCAGATTTCGGAACAAAATTCAGACTTTAACAGACTCAAGTTCAGAAGTTTCAAACAAAGTAGGATTCAATTAAACTAACATTCAGGATCTTGTAGACCGTGGGATTGATCTCTAGGATTAGGAGATCAAGTGGAATTTGTTGGAATCCAAGGATCGCACGCCATCCGCATCATCTTCCTTGGTTTTGTCGCGTCCATACCACCATGTTCCCTAGCCAGCAGAACTTCAGCAACAGGAAAATTTTCAGCAATTCTTTGATCTGCATCAGTCCCCTCCACTTAGAAAAAACTCATCCCCGAGTTTCTCTCAAGATACAGCAGCTCTCCCGGATCATGATACTCATAGAGATCAGCAACATTGAAAGTTTTTGAGATTCACATGTCTACCGGCAAGTCAATCACATATGCGTTACTATTGATCTTCTTTAAAATCTTGTATGGCCCATACTTTCGTGGTTTCCACTTGCTGTATGCTCCCACTGGAAATCTCTCCTTCCGCAAGTAAACCATTACCTCATCTCCTTCTTTGAACTCCTTATATCGCCTATGTTCATCCGCCTTGGCCTTGTACCGGGCATTCATACCTTCCAGGCGCTTCTTCACCTCCAATTGTGTCACTTTAACTTCCTCCGCTAAATTTTCTGCTGCTACACTCTTTCCAGGAAATTTTGGTAGACGAACTAAATCCACAGCATGCTTTGAAATTTTTGTATAAACAATAGAGAAAGGTGATTTACCGGTGCTTCTATTAACAGCACTATTGTAACCAAACTCTACTTGGGGTAATGCATGATCCCAATGCTTCGGACTATTCCCACAAATACAGCGAATCAGATTTCCAAGGGTTCGATTAGTGACTTTTGTCTGCCCGTCAGTTTGAGGATGTGCAGTGCTACTGAATTTTAAGAAGTGTCAAACATTCTCCGTAAAGTAAGCCAAAAGTGACTCAAAAATTTTGAATTCCGATCCGATGTGACAGATTGTGGGACTCCATGCAAACGGACAATCTTCCTGAAAAATAACCTTGTAATATGGGACGCATCTGATGTCTTTTAACAAGAGATGAAATGCGCCATCTTGGAGAACCTATCCACCACGACAAAAACTGAATCCACACCTCTCTGCATTCGGGGAAGACCCAATACAAAGTCCATCGACAGATCCTCTCAAATGTCATTTGGCACAGGTAGGGGCATGTACAGACCGGTGTTTTGAGACTGCCCTTTTACTGTTTGACAAATATAACATCTCTGGACAAACTTTCCAACATCTCTTCATAGTTGTGGCCAATAATACCTCTCCATAAGACTAGCAATGGTCTTGTCTCGGCTTAGATGCCCACTAAGCCCGCCACCATGAAGGACTCTAATCAGCTTCTCTCTGAGTGATGATCTGGGGATGCACAAGGAATTACCCCAGAAAAAATAACCCTCTTGTATGTGAAAATCTTCCATTGCACGATTGCTGGAACACTTGGCCCACACATCCTTGAAGTCATCATCTTCAGCATACAACTCCTTCATGCATTCGAAACCCACAACCTCCGAGTGCAAGGTTGTTAATAATGTGTTACGCCGACTCAATGCATCTGCCACTCGGTTCTGTTGTCCAGATCGGTGCTTCAACACAAAAGAAAATTTCTGCAAGAAGCTTACCCGTCTGACATGCATGCGGTTCAAGTGGTTCTAGCTTTTGATGTACTTCAAGGCCTGATGATCACTGTATAGGACAAACTCCCTCTGAACTAGATAGTGCTCCTAGTGTTTCAATGCCTGGATGATGGCATAAAACTCAAGCTCATACGTAGTCCATTTCTGTCGTGCTTCACTGAACTTCTCACTGAAGTACTCCATGGGCCTCCCTTCTTCAGTCTGAACAGCCCCTATCCCAACTCTCGAGGCATCACACTCTACCTCAAACAGCTTCTCAAAGCTTGGCAAGGCTAGCACTGTGCGGAAGATAATTTTTCTTTTATCAATTCAAAGCTGGCTTGCTGAGGCTCTCCCCACTGATACCGACCTTTCTTCATACATTCAGTAATAGGAGCGACAATGGTGCTGAAATTTCGAATGAAGCGCCGATAAAATGTTGCTAACCCATGGAAGCTACGGACTTGACTGACATTTGTGGGGGTGGGCCACTCCCGTATTGCCCGCACCTTCTCTTCATCAACATGTATACCGTCGGCCCCAACAACAAACCCCAGAAACACCAGGTGGGTAGTTACAAAGTGGCACTTCTTAAGATTGACAAACAATTTATTTTCCCTCAATGCAAGCAAAACCGCCCTCAAATGTTCCTTGTGCTCAATCTCTTTACGGCTATAAACCAAGATATCATCAAAATCGACAACGACGAACTTTCCAATAAATGGTTTTAATACTTGGTTCATTATCCTCATGAAGGTGCTCGGTGCATTGGATAGGCCAAAAGGCATGACCATCCACTCGTAAAGTCCATCCTTCGTCTTGAATGTCGTCTTCCATTCGTCACCGGGCCGAATTCGAATCTCATGGTAGCCGCTCCGAAGATCAATTTTGGAGAAGACCTTTGCTCCTTCCAGCATGTCTAGCATGTCAGTCAAGCGGGGTATGGAAAATCGGTACTTTACCGTTATCCGGTTGATCGCACGGCTGTCCACACACATGCGCCAACTTCCATCCTTCTTCGGTGTCAACAAGGCTGGCACTGCACATGGGCTCATGCTCTCCCGAATCAGCCCCTTCTTCATCAGATCTTCAACTTGCTGCTGCAGAATTTGGGTCTCCTTAGGACTCAGGCGGTAATGAGGTAGATTAGGAAGGCTTGCGCCAGGCACTAAATCAATATGGTGCTGAATTTCTCGCATGGGAGGCAGCCCATCCGGCAATTCTGCAGGTATAATGTCCTGAAATTCCATCAGCAACTCCTCAAACTCCTTGGGTACCTACATGCTTGCTGAATTTGATCGCTTCGCGGCCGGCACCAGAATTTGCTTGGTCTCCTTGACGTCCGCCATGAACTGCTTTGCTGAAACTGCAAGGAAGGATTTCCCCTCCACTTGAGAAGATTTGGGGATGCACCTTTCATTCATGGGAACTAGAAGGATTTTCCAGCCATGCCACCGAAACAAATAGGTGTTGTCCCGACCCCTGTAAGTGACGTCCATGTCACGCATCCATGGGCGCCCAAGCAAGACATGGCAAGCATCCATGCCCACCACATCACACACAACCTCATCCTTGTAATACCGCCCAATGAATAATGGGACCTTGCACACCTTGTCCACTCTTGTTTCAGCACCCTTCTTAATCCATCCGATCTTGTAAGGAGACGGATGATCTTCGGTCTTCAATCCCATTGCACCGACCAGTGCCAAGGAAGCAATGTTCTCATTGCTGCCACTATCAGTGATCACATTATATATCGTTTTATTGATGGTGCAGCGAGTCTTGAAGATGTTGTGGCATTGGGACTCCTCTTTAACCTTTGGAGAAAGCAAAATTCGCTGAACTACAAAAGAAGCCGGAATCCCCTGATCAGGCGTCTTCCGATCGCTCCTCCTCTTGCTCTTCTTCCTCATACAACACCCCTTCATCCTCCTCCACCTCTACTACGTTAACGGTCCGCCACCTCGGGCACTCATTGGAACGGTGCCCAACCTCTTGACACCTGTTGTCCCATTCTTGTTTACCTAAAAATATGCTAAACAGATCGTTGTTAGAACCGACAAACAAAGTTTAAATAAATTTTACTCTTACCTTTTCTACTCGAAGAATAGTAGCTGTAAGAGGTCATCCACAGGAAGGCGATTGGAGTTGCTTAAAAATAAAAGCATTCACTCGGATTCAAAACCGATTTTTGAATAACAAAATAAAAATATTACGTCGGGGATGTTGAATATTTTCTAATTGAAAATAAACAAAGAGAAGAAGAAAAACTTTGCAATTGAAATTGGATGCAGAGTAGGGGTCGATTTCTAAAGACAGATTATGAATTAAAATCGCCAGTTGAACAGCAAAAATTAATTTCAGAGTTATCTTAAAACTAAGAATTTCAGAATACATAAAATAAATTACAAACATTAAACTGAACCTAGAAAACGGATTTCATAAGAAAAAATTGATGGATTTCATAAAAAGAAAATTGATTACAAGAACATAAAATAAAAAAAACAAAAACAAGGAAAAAGTAATCCTGCACGGTGGAACATTAAAAGAAAGAATAAAATATATGATTTTCTCTTTCTTCTTCTCCGAAAAATAGAGCTCCTCCCCTGTTCCTTCTTGAACCTGCCGACCTCCCCCCTCTGTTCCTCCTTGAACCAGCCGACCTCCACCCTTATATACATCCCCAGCAAGCACGTGGAGAGGAGAGGAAAACGGACACTTGATCAATGGGATTGGGTCTCCGGAAGCTGGCCGCGGGATGGGAGGCTGAGATGGAGGAGCTTGATTGCAGCGTGGGATGCCGTGGCTGGGCGGATCATGGAGGAGATTGATCACGGACGCTGATTCGGGAAGGAAGCTGGGATTTGAGGGAGAATCACGAGCGGCTGGACGCGATGCTTGGATCACGCTTGCAGTCGGACGGGCGTGGGAGGCTGGATTACGGAAGACTGGATGCTGGGATCATGAACTTGGGAAGATGTCGGTGATGAGGTGGAAGATGAGTACGGACAGAAGATGGGATGCTGAAGATGGAAGATGCCACGGGATGCTGTGGGCGTTGATCACAGAAGATGCTTAGGGGACCCAATTGCTGGGGCATGGAAGAGATCCGGAAAGCTCAGACGCAGCTGGACCCGATCACAGGAGAGGCGGTCATCCGGGCTGAGACGGAGGAGCTTTGGATGCAGCTCGGACGCGATGCTTTGAGGCGCGGTGGGAACGGACGGAAGACGCGGACGGCCTAGACCGGCTGTGAGGCGCGGTGGGAACGGACGGAAGACGCAGACGGCCTGGAGTGGGAGATGGACTTTCTTCTTTGGCCCACGGATGGATGGAGTGCTGGGATGCTAAAAATCCCCTGCTAACCGCTGCTATGGCTAAAAAAAGAGGAGATGGTTTCCTTCTTTGGGTGCTAGATTGAATGGAGATCTGGATGCTGCATTTGCTCGGAACGGCAGCTGGGACTTCCACTGCGTGAAGAACGTAGGCTGCTGGGATGCAGATGGGCTGGCACGCGGGCGTGATACGCTGGGAGATCTCGGACGTGCCGGCTGCGTTGGGCTCAAACCCAATGTTATTGGATCTCTTGGATTACTTGCACTCAACACAAATACAACATTAATTAGTAAATTTTATCATTAATGATTAGCTAAAATACTAATTAAGATGATATGATGATTGCACTTTTGTGCTCTCATCACACCCCCCAACCAGCTTATTGCTAGTCTCTAGCAATTTAGTGCGGAAATAAGAGTGCAAAAGTAATAATTATTATTATATATATATACATGAACTAAGATAAATACTCACTTTCGTAGAGCATAACGATTATACTTAGCATGTGCAACAAGCCGTTAAACCCCTAGGTTACCCTAGTTGACGAGTGTTGTCTTGTGAGGGTTTGCAGTAAAGTTATCCACAAACTTCAATCCCAAAATAAAATTTGTTTTATGAAATGAAAGTCTAATTTCAAGTACATAACTGATAAGAATTTCAAAAGCACACAAGGTTTTAAATACTAAGTAGCCCAAATTCTAGGTTAGTGTGCAATTTAAGTTGAAGTCATTAAGTTTTTCGTTAGGAAGTTGTAAGACTTATTTATACTTGAGTGCTCAGTGAAGTCTGGACCATGCACAAGCTAAGATTTTGGATCTCCAAAATATCGCTAATGCTAGTAGTTTCCAAGAGTTGATCGGACAAGACCTATTTGCTGATTCAAAATCATCTTATCTGCAGGATTTCGAGAGCTATGGATGTTTACTTTAATATCTCATGGGCTTTATCTGTAATATTCTAGTTTACTCGAATTTTTGCAACGACGGCTTTCACACTATTGTCTTTCTTAAGGTCAATATACAAATTTTTTTTTTTAAGAAATATAATAATGTATATATTGTGCACTTTTACTCCTATGATGATTTCTCCATGTAGCGAGCAATTAGTCGACAATTCTCATACCAGTTGGCATAAGGTGTCGAGCATCAAGACTTCCCTATGGACCTATGCTCGGGTTCCTCATCACAAACCCGCTGACCTTTGACAATAGGTAGCCCTTTTTGATGTACCTGACTAAATCCACCAATTTTTTTTTTAATATATATATATATGTGAATCAGAAAAAGATGGTTCATCAGGATTCGAGGTTGCTACCATATTCTCAACACAATGTCGAACCTATACCTTAGAAATGCAGGACAGATGTGTTGTGAAATTCAAAGCACTAATTAGCTTACAACTCACTAAAAGAACTTAATAAAAAGAACTCACTTTGCACTATTTCCAACTAGTCATTGGGCTCTTAGATTTTATATATCTTGTGTGTTGTACAGAAATTAGAATTTTTTTTAATTTTAAATGCTTAAAAACATCCCCAAACCTAAATCTAACATTGTCCTCAATGTTAAAAAAAATTTAAAGCAGTAATAGGACAGAGGAGAAGTTACCTGATATGGGTAGGTAAATTGACAATTAGGGCAAAAACTCCAAAACCTGCATGTTAGTAATTTATTGATTTTTTTTTTTTACATGTTGGGTTGCCTCCCAAGAGCACCAAGTTTTATGTCTTCAGCCAGACAATTCTAACTTAATTAGTATAAACAGGATCTACCAGAAGTGTTTCTTCAACTTCTGGACTTAGATAATCGAGGTATGGTTTGAGGCGATGTCCATTAACTTGAAAAGATCTGCCATCCTTGGTACTGCCTATAATTATCGCACCATGCGGATGCACTTTCTCCACAATGTATGGGCCAGTCCAACGAGATTTAAGTTTTCCAAAGAACAGATGTAATCGAGAGTTGTATAAAAGAACTTTCTGTCCTAGGTAAAATTTCTTATGAATAATTATTTTATCATGCATGAGCTTCATGCAATCTTTATACTTCTTGGCATACTCGTAAGCATCATTTTAATTTCTTCAAGCTCATTGAGCTGAAGCTTCCTATGCTCTCCCGCTTTGTGAAGATCGAAATTTAAATGTTTAATAGCCCAATAGGCCTTGTGCTCTAACTCGACAGGTAAATAGCAGGCCTTGCCATAGACAGTTCTATATGGAGACATTCCAGTTGGTGTTTTGTAAGCCGTCCGATATGCCCACAGTGCATCTGTTAGCCTAAGAGACCAATCCTTCCGAGATGTATTAACAGTTTTTTCAAGGATGGTCTTGATTTTCTGATTGGATATTTCGACTTGTCCACTTGTTTGTGGATGATATGGTGTACTGACCTTGTGATTAATGTTGTACTTTCTCATAAGGGCTTTAAAATTTTTATTACAAAAATGTTTTCCCCCATCACTAATGATAGCACCAAGGGGTGCCAAAACGAGCAAAGATAAATTCTTTAAGGAACTTGATCACCACTTTGTGATCATTGGTCTTATATGTGATAGCCTCAATCCATTTTGATACATAGTCAACTGCCACAAGAATGTACTGATGCCCAAACGACATAGGAAAAGGACCCATAAAATCAATACCCCAAACATCGAAAATTTCTATAATTAAGATAGGGTTCAGGGGCATCTCATTTTTTCTTGAAATTTTTCCTAGTCTTTGACATCGTTCACATGCTTTGCCATACTCGTGTGAGTCATGAAATAGTGTGGGCCAATAGAATCCGCACTGCAAAACCTTTGCAGCCATCTTTTTACCACTGAAATGACCATCACAAGCGTGTTCATGACAAAAGGAAAGAACTTTCCTTTGTTCGTTTCAGGGATACACCGTCGGATGATCTGATCAGGGCAATATTTAAATAAGTATGGTTCATCCCAAAAATACCACTTCACACGAGCTAGAAATCGAAATTGCTCATGTTTGGTCCAAAAGCTGGGTATTTGTTCAGTAACGAGGTAGTTGACTATGTCAGCATACCATGGAACATTAGTATGGAAAATCATCATTAGTTGTTCATCCGAAAAAGTTTCGGATACAGGTAAGGATTCTGCAGATGACTCAACAATCAGTCTGGACAAATAGTCAGCTACTACATTTTCAGATCCTCTTTTATCTCGAATTTCGAGATCAAATTTCTGAAGCAATAGGATCCAACGAATGAGCCTTGCCTTAGCATCCTTCTTTGTGAGAAGGTACTTAAGGGCGGCATGATGAAAATAAACAAGAACCTTAGATCCTATCAGGTAGGGGCAAAATTTATCTAGAGCAAAAATAACTGCCAACAATTCTTTTTCAGTGGTGGAATAATTGAGTTGGGCGTCATTCAGAGTTTTGCTCGCATAATGAATAACATGAGGAAGCTTCTCTACTCACTGACCTAAGACAGCACCTATGGCATAATCGAATGCATCACACATGATTTCAAAAGGACGACTCCAATCAGGACACCTTATGATGGGTGCTGAAGTTAATTCGGACTTCAGTCTTTCGAAAGCAGTTACACAAGTTGGTAAAAATTTGAAAATAGCATCTTTGGCCAACAAATCACATAAGGGTTTTGATATTTTGCTGAAATCCTTGATAAAGCGGCGGTAAAAACCCGCATGCCCTAAAAATGATCGAATTTCCCTAATAGTCTTGGGAGGTGGCAATTTAGCAATTAATTCTACTCTGGCCTTATCTACATCAATTCTCCTTTTTGACACAATGTGTCCTAAAACAATACCTGATTCTACCATAAAATGACACTTCTTCCGGTTAAGAACTAAGTTTTTCTCTTTACAGTGTTCTACAACAAGTGTCAAGTAGTGCAGACATTCATCAAAATTGGATCCAAATACAGAAAAATCATCCATGAAATTTCTAAAAATTTCTCCACCATGTCGGAGAAAATACTCATCATACACCGTTGGAATGTAGCCGGTGCATTGCATAGCCCAAAAGGCATGCGACGATAGGCAAAAGTGCCATAAGGACAGGTGAATGTAGTTTTCTCTTGATCCTCACGTGCAATAGGGACTTGGTTATATCCAGAATAACCATTGAGGAAACAGTAATGGGAGTGGCCAGCTAGACGTTCTAGCATTTGATCGATGAAGGTTAGAGAAAAATGGTCTTTCCTAGTCATGGCATTAAGCTTCCTATAGTCGATGCATACTCGCCATCCCGTTTGGACTCGAGTAGGGACTAACTCATTGTGATCATTTTTCACCACAGTGATGCCAAACTTTTTAGGTACGACTTGAACTGGGCTTGCCCACTGACTATCAGAAATAGGATATATAATCCCTGTATCTAAAAGCTTGATGACCTCGGCTCGAACTACATCCTTCATGATTGGATTAAGTCGCCTTTGTGGTTCTCTAGAGATTTTTGCATCTTCTTCTAGATGGATTTTATGTTGGACCACAGAAGGACTAATCCCCTTAATATCAGCTATAGACCAACCGATAGCTTCTTGATTCTTCTGAAGGATAGTTAACAACTTCTCTTCCTGTTCTTTAGTCAGATCGATGCAATTATAATAGGTAAGGTCTTGTTGTCTCCAAGAAATGCATACTTCAAGTTTTCGGGAAGGTCTTTAAGTTCTAGCTGGGGAGGTTTGACATTGGATGGCACTAGCTGAGATTCCAAAATAAGCAATGATTCAAACTTGGTGGCCCATCTGCTAGTATCCATCACAGGAATGGAATCTAACAATGCATTAACCTCCTGACTTGATTCACAATCTTGACCGAAATTAGCCAAACATCTTTCTAATGGATCAGAATAACTCGACTCTTCAAAAGAACTGCTAATTATGTTCTCAATCATGTGAATTTCTTCCAAATCGTCCATCTCAGTTGACTGACTACTACTATGAAAAACATTAAGCTGGACAGTCATGTTCCCAAAGGCTAGAGTCATTATTCCATTTCGGCAACTGATCACAGCATTTGAAGTGGCTAAAAATGGTCTACCTAGGATCACCGGAATGTGACTTTCTGGATTTTTTACTGGTTCAATTTCAAGGACTACAAAATCCACAGGGTAATAGAACTCATTAACTTTTACAATCACATCCTCCATAATTCCTTTGGGGTACTTTACAGTCCTATCCGCTAACGAAAGAGTGATGTTTGTGGGTTTTAACTCCCCTAAACCCAACTCTGTGTAAACAGAATAGGGTAACAGGTTCACACTAGCTCCTAAATCTAGGAGAGCTCTCCGAATGATGGTTTCTCCTATTTTAATTTCAACAGTGGGGCAACCAGGGTCCTTATATTTTGGGACAATCTGTTGTTGAATAAGAGATGAGGCTTGTGCCGCCATCACAGCTTGCCTAGGAATACTGATTTTTTTTTCACCGTGGTCAGATCTTTTAAGAATTTTGTATAGGAGGGATCTATCTGATGGGAAGGATAAATTTATTTGGACATTTTTAAATACATCCATGATTTTATCATACTAAGATTTTTTTCTTTGAGTCTTGTAATCTACTAGGAAAGGGAGCCTTGGGTGTGTATGTCTCTATTGGTTTCTCCTCTATTCCTTGTGTTTTCTGTTCTTGTGCCTTTTTCTGAGTGGGGTTCGGTTCATGCTTTTCTTCTTTTTCTTGTATAGAAAGTTGGACCTTGTTGTCCACTTGCTTGCCAGACTGTAAAGTGGTAATTGCCTGGACTTCATGGGTTGAGTTTTCAATCGAATCAATCTGAAACTGGCCTCTTGGCCCTTGATTCTGTTGCCTACTAGGGTTAGGCACTGGCTGACTGGGCAATTCACCTCTCTTCCAATCCCCTAGAGAGTTAGCTATTTGGCTCAGACTAACCTCAAGTTTTGCAATCGCTTGCGCATGGAATTGGTTAGTCTGGGTTTGAGCCATGTTGATCTATTGTTGCTGTTGGATGAAGTCTTGTTGTTGCTTCATCATGTTAGCCATCATGGCTTCCAATGATGTAGTTTGCTGAGGGATAGGGGCACTATAAGTAGGAATAGGTGGAGCCAATGATTGGTTTATTTGTGATGGACCTATCCTGAAAAAATTCTTCTGAAAACCTGGTGGACCACCTTGATGCTGAATAGGTTCATTTTGCTTGTATGAGAAATTTGGGTGGAACCTATTATCAAGGTGGTAGACTGGGCTGAATGAATTAAGAGTGGGCTTCTTGAAAGCACTATATGAGTTTAGAGCATTTGCCTGTTCAGACTTAATGTTGGGTAAACTAGGACAACACTCCACTAGATGCTCAGAACTGTTACACAAGATACATAAGCCCTGTGGCTCGTGTTCTACTTTCATGATGGGATTTGACTCTTTGTGTGAGTTTGAATTAGTTGAAATAGTAAAAGCATCCAACTTTTTGCTCAGATTGTTTACCCCATTCACCAGATTGGACATAACATTCTTGAGTTCTGGGTCTGTTTTTATTTCGTAGGTACTTAGTTCTCTAAACCCATAATCATCTCTATCTACCTCCTGACCGTAGCTACTCCAATTTTGAGCATTTTTAGCTAAGTCCACAAGGAACTCATAGGCTTGATCAGGGGTTTGGTTCATGAACCTACCCTTATGCATGGATTCAATCATGTTCCTATGTGCTGGAGGTAATCCTTTGTAAAAGAAATGTACTAGATCAGCCTTGTCAAGCCCATGGTGCGGGCACTTGACCAAAAGATCATAGAATCTTTTTCAAAGTTGGAAAAATTCCTCCTCAGATTTTTCTCTAAAAGTTCTTATGGCATCTTTAATTTTTTCAGTCTTTACCATGGGATAGAATTTAGCCATGAACTTTCTAGATAGTTATTCCCATGATGTGATGGAATTAGAAGCAAGAGAATACAGCCATGCAGCAGCACGATCCTCTAAAGTCATGGGAAACAACCTTAATTTAATACCTTCTTCATCTAAGTTTTGATTTCTAAACGTTTGACAGATTGTCAAAAATTTGTTTAGATGAATATACGGTTGTTCACTCTCAAACCCATGAAATTTGGGTAACATGTTTATTGTTGCAGCCCGAATCTCGAATTGGGATGCATTATTAATTGGTAATACTATGCAAGTAGGGGGACAAGCGGATGCGGGTGCGAACAACTCATTCAAAGTTCTAATATGTTCATCCATTGTAGAGATTGACGGTTGGCTTACAATTCACTAATTGTGATAAAAAGTTCTGTCAATCTCAGGATCAAATGGTGTTAACTTACCCCTTAATGACCTTCTACCATGCATACATTATCAACAATTCATTAGATTTGACTCCTAAAATGAATGAAATTCTAAGAGAAAAGAAGGGCTAGACACAGATGACCACAACCAACACCACATAACAATTTGATCCTATTAGCCTTAAAATTAAGTGATGTTTAGTAGCTTCTTAAATTTAGTTGCACAGAGATTTATCAGGTTAAAAAGTTTCTGAAATTCTCTCTAGATTAGACAGCTCCTAATCTCCCTTTCAGATTAAGCTTGAGCTTACCAGTTAAGCGATCCTGTAACCAGTGACCAGAAAAGTCCCGGGATGTGTGGTGGTGCCAAAAGGGATACACCGATACCACAATACCCGTAACAGTTCTTACTGTTGTAAAACTTTCCTAGACATTACCAATTACTAAATTCTCACTGGAGAGGCTTTCAGCCGCTTCTTTCCAAGAGTCTAATTGAGCTCGAAAATTCTAAGGCCAACGTCTAATTGATTTTAATTTAATTTGGCTTAGGATATATATGGAAGGTGGTGATTTTTGGGCTAAGGACAGGTAATAACTTTTCGATCTTATCTTTTTAATGGGTTTTGCCCTTAAATTATTTTATGCAAATGCTTAATACTAAATGCAGCAAATATTTAATAATTTTTTAAAGTTTATGAAATGTCATTAAGTTGTGCTGATTAAATGAGCAAGCAAAATTTTTATATATATTTTTATATTTTTTATTTAAATTTTTATATAGGAATAACTTGAATGTAAACTAAAAACTAATCTTTATGCGTCAGTCAATCTCCGAATGCCCGTTAAATAAACTCTGGAGATTACTCCGTGAGGAGCCCCAATAAAGATATGATAACCTCGGGGGATTGCACCCTATCAATTACTAGCAAAAATAATAATTTTTTTTAATTTAATTAATTTTTTAACCCTTTTTTTAAAATTTCAAATTTCAAATTTCAGAATTCAAATTTTGAATTTAAATTTTTAAATTTTAGAACTTTGGAAAATTTTTCAATTTTAATTATCTAAATTTTTTTTTTGAATTTAAATTTTTTTTACTTTTTTAAAAAAATTAAATGCCAAATTTTAAATTTTAGAATTTAATAACTACAAAATTATTAACTAAAAATAATCAAAACAAGGGAAATTAATAAAAAAAACTTACTACCGGAGTGCGTTCACTCCGGGCATCCAAAATTCGATTTAATCTTCGTGATCGTTCTTGCTTCTCGATTTGCCTTCCCAGCAACGACGCCAAAATTTTGTTGTTCCATTTCTGTTTACCTAAAAATATGCTAAACGGATCGTTGTTAGAACCGACAAACAAAGTTTAAATAAATTTTACTCTTATCCTTTCTACTCGAAGAATAGTGGTCATAAGAGGTTGATCCACAAGAAGACTGGATGCTGGGATCACGGACTTGGGAAGATGCCGGTGATGAGGTGGAAGATGAGTACGGACAGAAGATGGGACACTGAAGATGGAAGATGCTACGAGATGCTGTGGGCGTTGATCACAAAAGATGCTTGGGGGACCCGATTGCTGGGGCACGAAAGAGATCCGGGAAGCTCGGATGCAGCTGGACGCGATCATAGGAGAGGCGGTCATCCGGGTTGAGACGGAGGAGCTTTGGATGTGGCTCGGACGCGATGCTTTGAGGCGTGGTGGGAATGGGCGGAAGACGCGGACGGCCTGGAGCGGCTGTGAGGCGCGGTGGGAACGGGCGGAAGATGCGGACGGCCTGGAGCGGGAGATGGACTTTCTTCTTTGGCCCACGGACGGATGGAGTGCTGGGATGCTAAAAATCCCCTGCTAACCGCTGCTGTGGCCGGAAGAAGAGGAGATGGTTTCCTTCTTTAGGTGCCGGATTGGACGGAGATCTGGGATGCTGCATTTGCTCGGAACGGCAGCTGGGACGTCCACCGCATGAAGAATGCGGGCTGCTGGGATGCAGATGGGCTGGCACGTGGGCGTGATACGCTGGGAGATCTCGGACGTGCCGGCTGCGTTGGGCTCAAACCCAATGTTATTGGGTCTCTTGGATTATTTGCACTCAATACAAATACAACGTTAATTAGTAAATTTTATCATTAATAATTAGCTAAAATACTAATTAAGATGGTATGACGATTGCACTTTTGTGCTTTCATCAACACCTGTAACATCTGATGGGCATAGGCTTTTCATAAGGATTGCTGCCCCTCGGTGCTGCAGGTTGCTTGCTAGAATTTTCGACGCCCCTTGATATAGTTGGAGGTGGAGGCTGACTCGAAGAGGTGGCACCATCAATGCCCTTCAGTTTCGCAGTGGTGGGGCGTGAAGGAGCAGCCCGATTTGTGGGCTGAAACTGATTCGCCCTTCGCGTCGCCTGTGCCTCCAGTTTCAAGGCTAAGCTCGTGGCTTCGGATAGGCTCCACATGGGATAAAGATCCACTTGATCTCGGATCGCCGGCTTCAACCCGCCAATGTACCTCGCCACCTGCTGATTTTCTGTTTCCAATAGGTTGTTGCGGGCATTGAGTTGATTGAATTCATCTGTGTATTCGGTCACCGTTCGGGGGCCCTGTCGACAATTCTGATACTGGTGGTAGAGTGCCTGCTCATAGTCAGGCAGGAGGAAACGACTCCGCAGGTGCTGCTTCATCTTGCGCCAGGTAGAGATCTGCATCTTTCCCTGCCGCAGACGCTTGTGCTGTAGTTGCTCCCACCATGCGGAGGCTCCACACTTCAACTTGTAGGCAACCAGCTTCACTTTTTTCTGATCTGGGATCTCCATGTAATCGAAGAATTTCTCCACCTCGGCCAGCCAATCCAGAAAACCCTTGATGTGGAGGTTGCCGTTGAATGTTGGAAGATCCACCTTCAGTCTAAAATCAGAGGAGCCGTGGTCTCCTCTTTCACACTGGAAACCCGCTGGTTTCGGGTTCCGTCGCGGACGCCACCCGCCAACGTCATCGTAGACCCCTCTTCCATCAGGTGATCGACGTTGTCGTTCACCCCCTGCACGCCTGAAATCAGCCTGCTTGGGGTTTCTTCTCGGGCATAGACCATCGAACTCGAAGAAGGCGGGTCCTTCTTCCTCCTCTTCGGACGAGTCCATGAGGGGCTGCTGCCTACGTCGGTGGGGAACATCTCACGCCAGTGCTAGTGGTCCACGAGGGAAGGCCTCGCCGGCTGGCACCCAATCCCGGTTGAGATCTCCATGATTTCCGATCCTCAACTCTTGAAGTGCATGCTGGATGTCGCGCACAACATCTTCAAGGCCTTGGATCACTGCCCAAAGGGCCGGCACCCCGTGATCACCGTCGCTAGGGTGAACACTCGCAACGCTGTCATCCGCCATTGAAGTAGGAGAAGCCTGCTCTGATACCAAATGATGCGGGGAAGCGTAGGATTCTATCTCCTGCAACCCGCTGCAGATTACAGCAACAGGAAATAGAGGAGTTTTGGGCTCAGGAAAATAGAGCTTCAAGTTTCATTCACGGAAAGCAAAAAAAAATAACAGCCAAAGGAAGGAGATGGTGGCCCTTTACACCAATCCTTTTATAGGGCCACGAGCTCCCTCTAAACCCTAACAATAAGGACTCAATTCCTAACCCAATTCGAATTAAAACAGACTCCTAATCAAACTAAAATCAAACCAGATTTCGGAACAAAATTCAGACTTTAACAGACTCAAGTTCAGAAGTTTCAAACAAAGTAGGACTCAGTTAAACCAACATTCAGGATCTTGTAGACCGTGGGATTGATCTCTAGGATCAGGAGATCAAGTGAAATTTGTTGGAATCCAAGGATCGCACGCCATCCGCATCGTCTTTCTTGGTTTCGTCGCATCCATACCCACCCTGTTCTCAGGCCAGCAGAACTTCAGCAACAGGGGAATTTTCAGCAATTCTTTGATCTGCATCAACAGCTTAGGACCAACCACTTTCAGGCTGGATGATGATCAACTTGCAATGTGGTTGAGCAGGTGGCTGCTATGATGCTAGCTGCTGGAGCATCTACAAAGGAGGAGAGCTTAGAGTATTAGCCATTTGCCTTCTATCAGGTACCACTTCCGATGTTGTATCAAGCTTAGCTGACTGACAGCTCTAGTGTCGCATATTGTTACTCTCATTTAGATGATAATCAAACTTCGACTTGAGCTCACTGACATGCGCACCTTGATGTCTTGGAGTGTGTGATGAGCGCTCAAAGATTATCAGCTTGACCAGATCATGAGCAGAGCACCAAGTTATCTGAGAGTGGAGGCTGGAAGTCTTAGAGGTTTGTTGAGTCTAGGATCTGGCAGATGAGAGGAGAGACTAGAGGGATAAATGATTCTTTCATTTTCGAGATTGTTTCTCTTCTCCATTCCATGGGTCAACTTATTTGAGAGCTTGAGACCATTTCTACTTCTGCCTGAGCTTCAGCAGCACCTAGGATATCCTCAACCTTTGTTAGACCCTCCAGCCAGCCCCAGTTAGCCAGTCTATCATCCCTTTTAGCCATCACTCCCTGTCGGACCTTATCATTCCTTCACTGGAGCCGTACCATGTGGCAGGATTAGAAGCCGGAGAGCTGGTCCCTCGTCGAGGCAAGCTGCGCATCAAGAAATGTCTTCTTCATCAGACAAGGACTAGAGTTTTTAGTTTTAGATTCTATTGCTGGGTATCTTTGATTTCATTTGTGTATGTTGAGGTGTATGGTGGACTATGCATATATATTATGTTGGGTACTACTATGGATGACTTGCATTATGGATGATTTTCTGTATGTTTAATTAGTATAGTACTTCGTATGAACTATATGCACTATCTTTTATTTAATGTAGTTTATATTATTCATTTATGGCAATTTTTACCCCACCATTAAGTAACTTATAACTTACTTGAAAAGTTTATTGTACATCCAAAGTTAAATGCTCTGATACTCTAATACTTAACTTGTTGTAATACTCTCATAACTAACCTGATTAACTTGATGTACGTTTATGTAATGGTCTGAAACTGAAGTGTATGTATCATGTTCTAATGTTGATTGCTCCAATACTAAATTGCCCTAATACTTAATGATCTGGTGCATATTTGAGAGCACCAAGTACTTTATGCTCGAATATTTAATGCTCTGATACTTGCTTGAAATGTCATATTGCATAAGCTCCAATACTTTGTGTGTTTTATTTTAAAATAATATTGATACTATAATACATTGTATGGCATAATATTACATAAGCTCTAATACATGGAACAGTAGTAGACAAAGTATTGGCAGACACACTATGTTTTGTTCAACTTATACTCAATATTTTGTCATTATCAAAAAGGAGGAGATTGTTAATCCAAATGATTGATTTTGAAGATCACAATACAATTGAGAATACTAATGGTTGTATGTCTTGGGGAAAATTAATTCATTTTGCAGGAAAGCTTCAGGAGTTTGAATATGTGAAGAAGCATAGAGAAGCTCAAAAGATCATAATTCCAAAGTTGGAAAGTAGTTCAAAGTTGTTCAGAGGCTTATGTAGTAAAGGAGCTAACTCTAGTATGTTAGGAGTCAACCCCTAGATGCTCACAAGCCAAAATAGTGAAAATCAAATTTTCTAGGCATCAGGAGTTGACCTCAGGTGCATAGGAGTCGACCTCTAAACTCTAAGAGTCGACTTTGGCCATTGGGAGCTCAATGGAACAAACTAGGAGTCGACCTTAGGTTGGTAGGAGTCAACCCCCAGAGTATCAAAGGTTAGAAAGCAGAAGAGGGTGAATTAGGCTTTTCCAAAATTTTAAGTAAAATATAGCAAAATAAAACTTGATGAGTGTGTGTGAGTTGTAACGAGTAATTAACAATTAATTATGCATGAGATCAAAGCACACAAGTCATGCAGCACGAATACAACAAATTTGTAGTGGTTCAGTACTAACCCTGAACCTACGTCCACTATCCAAGATACCCTTTTTGAAAATTTTTACTGTAATCTTTTCAAAATTACAGTCTAATTGTTTTGATCAGGCTCACAATCATGCCAATTGATTTTCACTAGCAATCAACCAAAACCACACTTGACCTTTCTCTAGGCTCAATACAATCTACTTCAAGATTTGAATGGACCTTTTTCCAAGTTTCAATATCTGAAACTTATTTCAATAGAGTAAAAGAGAAATATAGAATAAATGAATCACAACTCCTAAAATTTAAGGACACAAAAATAAATGGAGCCCTAAATCAGTTGGCTAATCTTGAATAGACTTGAATGCTATTCACGAACTCTCTCAATAGTGGAGGACGTAATCTTTCAACTCTTGATGAATGCACTTGAATGTTGTTCTTTATGAGGCTCTTTTCTTTTCTTGGCCTTTCAATTCATTCTTTTTTCCATCTCTTATATTCCTTTTGGTGTTCTCGTGCATTTATACCGCTGAGGAATAGTTGAAAGACTTTTCTAGCCGTTAGATAGGTCAAAAGAGTCATTGTGAGACAAAAATGACCGTTATGATTTATAAAAAAAATAGTCGTTGCTGTTGTCCGGGCGCAATATTTAATGCTCTGATACTTGCTTGAAATGTCATATTGCATAAGCTCCAATACTTTGTGTGTTTTATTTTAAAATAATATTGATACTATAATACATTGTATGGCATAATATTACATAAGCTCTAATACATGGAACAGTAGTAGACAAAGTATTGGCAGACACACTATGTTTTGTTCAACTTATACTCAATATTTTGTCATTATCAAAAAGGAGGAGATTGTTAATCCAAATGATTGATTTTGAAGATCACAATACAATTGAGAATACTAATGGTTGTATGTCTTGGGGAAAATTAATTCATTTTGCAGGAAAGCTTCAGGAGTTTGAATATATGAAGAAGCATAGAGAAGCTCAAAAGATCATAATTCCAAAGTTGGAAAGTAGTTCAAAGTTGTTCAGAGGCTTATGTAGTAAAGGAGCTAACTCTAGTATGTTAGGAGTCAACCCCTAGATGCTCACAAGCCAAAATAGTGAAAATCAAATTTTCTAGGCATCAGGAGTTGACCTCAGGTGCATAGGAGTCGGCCTCTGAACTCTAAGAGTCGACTTTGGCCATTGGGAGCTCAATGGAACAAACTAGGAGTCGACCTTAGGTTGGTAGGAGTCAACCCCCAGAGTATCAAAGGTTAGAAAGCAGAAGAGGGTGAATTAGGCTTTTCCAAAATTTTAAGTAAAATATAGCAAAATAAAACTTGATGAGTGTGTGTGAGTTGTAACGAGTAATTAACAATTAATTATGCATGAGATCAAAGCACACAAGTCATGCAGCACGAATACAACAAATTTGTAGTGGTTCAGTACTAACCCTGAACCTACGTCCACTATCCAAGATACCCTTTTTGAAAATTTTTACTGTAATCTTTTCAAAATTACAGTCTAATTGTTTTGATCAGGCTCACAATCATGCCAATTGATTTTCACTAGCAATCAACCAAAACCACACTTGACCTTTCTCTAGGCTCAATACAATCTACTTCAAGATTTGAATGGACCTTTTTCCAAGTTTCAATATCTGAAACTTATTTCAATAGAGTAAAAGAGAAATATAGAATAAATGAATCACAACTCCTAAAATTTAAGGACACAAAAATAAATGGAGCCCTAAATCAGTTGGCTAATCTTGAATAGACTTGAATGCTATTCACGAACTCTCTCAATAGTGGAGGACGTAATCTTTCAACTCTTGATGAATGCACTTGAATGTTGTTCTTTATGAGGCTCTTTTCTTTTCTTGGCCTTTCAATTCATTCTTTTTTCCATCTCTTATATTCCTTTTGGTGTTCTCGTGCATTTATACCGCTGAGGAATAGTTGAAAGACTTTTCTAGCCGTTAGATAGGTCAAAAGAGTCATTGTGAGACAAAAATGACCGTTATGATTTATAAAAAAAATAGTCGTTGCTGTTGTCCGAGCGCAAATGGGTCAACTCATCATTTTCAGGGATCGACTCATGATCTCTATGAGACAAGTTGTGATCTTCGGGGTCGACTCAGACTAGTTGTTATTTTTGTTGTACTCTACCTTTCTCCTATGACTATTATAGGGTGGACTCTTTTGGTTTAGGAGTCGACTCGTTCATAATAGGGGTCGGCTCGTTATCTCTATGGGTCGACTCTCCAACAGACTAAATTTTACTACCTCCTATCTTTTGTCTGTGGCCATTCAAGGGTTGACTCATTTGTTTCTAGGGTTGACTCTTGTCTAACTGGAGTCGGCTCGTGATCTTTATGGGTTGACTTTTCAATGAGTTGAATTTTATTGCTTTCTATCTCTCTTCTAAGACTGTTCTGGAGTCGACTTTTGTTTTTCTAGAATCGACTCGTGAATGCGTATCAATCTACATCAGTATGTCAAGGTCGATTTGTTGTAATCCAAGGGTTGACTCTTGAGATAGCCCAAGTTGAATTTTGATGTTATTGTATGTGAGTACTCAAGGAACACTTTAAGGTATTTTTAGAGTCGAATCTCTTTGTGCAAAGATTTGGATAAAAAAGCTTCATTTCTCCATGTTAAAAGTTACTGAAAGATTTTTTCTTGGCTTTCTGCAAACATTCAAATATGCTAATTAGTAAACTTTTGTTGCCCAGTAGATACAACCCAAGAGGGGAGGGTGAATTGGGTCTTTTAAAAACTTTTCAACTACTTCTAATCTTTTTCAATTAATTAAGCTAAGTTGTATAGATGCACAGTGGAATTTAAACTTAGCAACAGTTTGATTCTAATCTGATCAAAATTAAAACTATTAAGCAATGGACTCAATAAACAATTAGTCTAGATTTTCCAAAGCAAGCATTTCAATACAATGTATCTTAATGCAGTTTTATTAAATGAAACTTGATTAAACAATTTGAATATACTTGCAAATAAAGGATGCACGGATAAGAGTTAAGCAAGCAATTCAATTAGATATTTATCTAAGTAAGTATGGTAATTAAACAATGAAAGAAAGCATCACAAACACAACAAACATATAGTGGTTCGGTGCAACCCAGCACCTACATCCACTTCCCAAGATCTCTTGAAAATTTTACTATAATCCCTCAGATTACAGCCGGTTGTTTTACAAGCTCACAACCTAACTTGTTGTTTTCACGAGATCACAACGAACTCGGCCGGTTTTCACAATCAAACCCAGTTGGTTTTCTCCGATTCACCAAGCACAACCTTACACCGTTGGTTTTTCCTTTGGCTCACCAACAAACCTTAACCCCTTGATTCAATTCCTTGATTGAATCAAGTTACAATATATTAGAATAAGAGTTTAAAACAAATACAAGCTTCTTAAACAAGCAGATATAACAATGTAAACAAATAAAGTAAAGAAAAGAAGCCCTCAACCAAGTTTTGCAAATGAAGGAACTCGGCTTCTTCTTTACTTGACCCTCTTCTGATTTCGCACGAGGTAAAGGATCACTGAGGCAGCACACAGTTGGAGAGAAAGCCTTGGGATTCACTCGGATGCTCTTCTTCTCTCTCTTTTGCTTTGAATGGCCCTTTTGTGCTTTTGGGAGATTTCTCTTGAAATCTCTTTGAAAAATCTTTCCTATGTGTTCTCTCCCACTTTCTTAACTTCTCCCCTAGCTCTTTCCTTGATTTTATAGCTTTGGATGGCGTGGGAACAAAGATCTAGCCATTAGAGACAAAAATAGAGCTGTTGAAGTTGAGAAAAAACTAGCCGTTATGCCTCCCAGCGTGTTCGAGTCGACTCGGCTAAAGCAGGAATCGACTCGTGAATAGGAGTCTGCCGGCACTGTAGCTGGGAGTCGACTCGGCTGTAGCTGGAGTCGACTCGAGTACTGTAGCGCTGAAAATCAACTCTCTGTCTTTTTGTCTGTTCTCAGTCGGAGTCGACTCGTAGAGTCCCGAAGTCGACTCGAGCACTGTTCCTTAAAATTTCAGAGTGCCAGAGTCGACTCTGAACTTTCAGGAGTCGACTCGAGGACTATTCTTTTGAATCTTTCTTTAAATATGCTCGTCGAACTTGAATCCTTTGAACTTGAAACTTGGGCCAATGAAGTATAGCTTTCTTTCAACTTTTTGAGAGCTTTTGAGGTCTTCTTCTATTCTTCCAACTTGTTATGTTCCTTGCAAAATAAATATCTTTCTTCTTGCAACACAAATATTAGTAATTATACTTCAAGGTTTTGTGATTATCAAAATCAATCTTTGGGTCAGCAATCTCCCCCTTTTTGATGATGACAAAACTTGGAGTATATGCAATATAAAATAGATTGTGTTCTAGAACTAATGCATAACTAAGTTGCATGAAGTAGAAAACATGCATATTTAAAATATACTTCATGATAATGCTTTAGATTTAATCAGTTTAACATAATCAACATATTTCAATCTAAGCTGATTTGTATTCAATTCAAAACATAAAGCATTATGAGCATATACTCATACTCAAATATTTCTTCCCCTTTTTGACAACATCGAAAAGGTTACAAAGTAATGAAACATTAAGCACAAAGCAGCAAATGATACCACAAAGATAGTTTTCAAATCAAGTGTAGGTGGAACCTTTTTCAAGTTAATTCAAGGAGTATCAAAACTAATATTCAAAGAAGGCACGAATGGAAATCTAATCCTTTTTTTTGAAAGATCTTTAATAACAAGTATGAAAGCTTGTTCATTTAAGATCTTTTGCCCAATATATTAAGTATTTAGCAACATAAGAGCAATGTAATTAATTTTCAGAGTATAAGATTAAAACTTAAAAAAATATACATCATGTTGGATCATTAATTCTTAATGACTTCAAAGTTCTTATATGATAATAAAAGCATTCGGGCATAAATACCAAAACATTAATTCATGCAATTTATGATATATCTTAGAGCATACATAAAATTCAAAGCTTTGAAAGTTCTTTTAAAGCTCTTTTAGATACTTTCTTTTATTTCTTTAAAAAGAAGCACATTTTGATACATATAAAAATGAATTGACACAAAATTGAAGTTCTAAAGAGCAAGCCAATAAGAACTCATTAGTGAATTCCAAAATAGATTTTTTAATAAAGACAGATGGAATTTGTATTCAAATAATTTTCAGAATAGCTGATTTGCCGATTAGGTGCGTTTTAAAATCTATAGATCTATCATATGTAGCAGCTATTTTTAAATTTGTGTTCACAAGAGATACTCAAGGAAACTCAATACATTATTCTCTCTCTTTTTCATTAAACTAGAGGCTCTTAAGATCAACTGTTTGAATTACAATTTGGTTCATGATTAATGCATAAAATATATTACCAAATAGTAAGCCTCAAGGTGTATCATAAAGATTTTCAGATTTAAATTTCAGATGATACATATTGGAGAGTATTAAGATCACTTCTCATTTAGTATTCTTTCTCTCTCCTTTAGTTATGGATTTATGCGATTAAGTTCCATATGATCTCTTCCCCTGAAATTTTCTTTCTCCTCCTTAATTGAGCATTCCATTTAAGAGTTTAGAATTTGAAGATAATTTTTAATAAAATATTCAAATTGTTAATCTTGAAAATATGTTTTCTACAAATTTCAGCATATTTTCAACTTAACCCATTGAGAGCATATTTATAAGTATCAAATCATATTCATTTGAGATAATAAACGCTCTAGAGAATTAAACTCAAAGTATAGGCTTTATATAACTAAGACAAGTAATGGCAACACAAGGAGGTTCATCAAAATCAATTCATAAAATATTCAAGGTATGCATGATATGATGGTGACTTTTGAATAAGATGCAAAACCTAGAGAGATTGATATGTCTAAAGCTCCCCCTCAAAAGATGCATTCTTCTTTAATCATTCTTTTTTTTGCTGAATTTCAGATTTTAATGATAAGCGTGAATAAAACTGAAATTCTGTGATATCAAGAATGTAAAGTGATCTAGAGTTTTTCAAAATTTATAGCAATCATTCTTTTTCATCTTTCAAGAACAAGTTATGCTTCCTCTAAATCTTTGAGAAAATGTACTGAAATATTAATCAGAAAATAATTCATTTGAAGCTTAATTTATTTTAAAAGCAATTACATTTTCTTTCTTTTAAGAGTCATTTGAGTGAGCTGAAATGTTTCTAGCTTTAAGATCATTCACTCTTTTAAAAATAGCTTTTTCTTTTAGTGATGGAAGCAACAATCATGCAGAAAGGGATATAGAAGATAATTCAGGTGAATGTTTATAGAATTTAATTTCTTACTCATAGATTCACAGCAATGTATACATGAAATACAATGAATCTTTTTATTATCAAAATAAAGTTATATATTTAGAAACATTCGCAATCAAGATCATTAAAAAATACATCATTTAAATCAATGTTAGTACACTTTAAAGATAAGAAATAATATGTTTCAGATGCGTATCGGAGCAATCAACCAAGGCATCAAAATTAATTCTATTTTTTTAAAGTTAAGATTTTTATTTAGGAATCATATTGAGTTATTCTTCTGAATATTGCGATCATTGAAGCATATAACTAAAGTTACAAAGATGTAACGATATAAGCATTTTTAAATTAAGTTTAAGCTTTTATACAAAATCGAATTCTGAACTTCATAAAGATTTTCAAGGAGACTTTTAAAGTTATAATTTGAGATATATATCTTCCACATTGTAGCTCATCTTAGATCATTACGATTGAAAACACATATTTCAAATATATTAGAGCATATTCAGAATCTTTGTATTTAATGTTAAGTTTTGGTACGAATTAGAACATTATGTACCAAAGTTAGGCAAGTTGAAGGATAAAACAAAATCAATTCATTTTTCTTGAATAGAGATATCCTTCTCTTCTCCTTTTTACAATTTATTCAGCTTTCAGATTTCAAAGATGATCGTGAATGACAAATCTGAAATTTCTTTTTAATAATACCAAAAAAAAATTTATGTAGTATTTCAAACATTCAATCAAATTATCCAAGCATGGAGCATCACAAAATATTGAGAACCCATAATTCAAAACATCATGCCACAGGCAAAATATATTATGTGTTAAGTCATGCATTAAAATATTAAGAACAAGCATGTCAAGGATCAAAATCAATTCTTTTCAAATAAACTCCGCCTATTTAAATATAATCTTGCACTGATTTCATCCTTAAGGTGTGTTTTCAAGTGATTAAAACTTGACTTGATTCTTCTTATATACTTTCATTTACTTTATCTTTCATTTTCTCATTTTTTTGAATTTCTTTCCTTAACCAATTAATGAATATTTTGATTTTGTTTTTCATTTTTACTTTCTTATGCTCTATACTCTATTTGCTTCCTATCCGGTGGAGTTGGAAGGGGCACGAGGTACTACCACTAGCCTCCCTCTTGTGCCGTCCCTAATATATCCTACACTGAATAGTTGGGTCAAATAGTGCCAGGTACTACCACTAGCCTCCCTATTGGCACCATCCCTATGATAAGTAATATAGAAAGATTAAAATGTTCACTTTAAACTTTTCATGTTTAAGTGTAATTAATTATGGATTTTATCCCTTCCAAAAAAATGCTCACACAAGTCTCACAAATGTGCCGAATATATTATGCTTGTTTTGCTTTTTCTTAAGATTGGAGTATTTGCCTTTACTTAAATTTTACTTTCCTTGAATAATGTTTATTTTCTTTTCTTTATCTCTCTTTCTTTTTATTATTCTCAAGTAATTTACATGAAAGAGCAGAATAAAGAAATAATCTTATGTATCATATAGATGTATATCATGCAAACAATATTTTCATTATGCTCAAGGATTCATAGCTTCTCACAAGTTATTTTAAATCAAAATTTTAAGCATAAACTTGTGTATTTCATGGTTATGACATAAGCAAAGATATATTTTAGTTTGGGCAAACCATGAAACAATTTTTAAAAGCATAAGTCAATCAATATATATATAGACATGATATCAAGAAATTAATAATTAAAAACTTTAATCATGCCACAATAAGATTTAAGTTATTGACTTTGCTCAGCTAATTTATGAGAGTGGTATCTAAAATTACCAATTCGTTCTGCAATCTTCAAGTCAAATACCTACTAGATTTCTTATGTGTGAACTTTTGGCTGAAGAAGGTCCCCTCTCTTGTTTGCATGTGAATGTTTATTGTATCTTACATGGAGGTGTCCTTCAAATTGAAATCTCTCATTTTCTTGCTCAAGGATTCTGCATTATTAACAAAATTCTTTTCTTTTTTGAAAGAAAGTCATTAGTTTCTTCAAGATACAAAACATTCATACAACACATTTCTTGACTAGATGACTCAACATAAGATATGACAATAATTGGATGTTGAGTCACTTTACTCAAGAGATTGCCTAAATATAAGCAAGCACATGTCACTTGAACTAAAGAGATAGTTTCATTAACCAAGATGTTTCAAGGACAAGCATGTGAGGCAATAGGAAGATTCATCAAGGTCAAATCAATTTCTTATTTTCAGAATCAATTTAGCTTAGATTCTATTTGCTTAAGATAATTATCAATAAGACATGCTAGCTAAGTTTTAATCAGATTATCTTAAACAGTTGTTTCTATCAAAATTTATATTATGATTCATTTGTTATCAATAAAATATGATTCCTTAGAGTTAGATTGAAGTCTTGCACAAGGGCACATAATGAGCATACAATCTGGTCTACTAGCTATATGATAAAATAATTATTCTATCATGCTTCAATATAGCTTTAAAACAATAGATCTACCTTGCTCATCCTTTTCAAATTCTATAAGATGGGGTCATAGACATACCTTCTTCATGCCAATCTTCTATAAGAGTTTTCTTATGGACTAACTATGGTCAATGAAGATCCCCTTTCTTGTTTGTCTTAATTTGGAGTTCGAGAGAAAATGTTAATTCATTCATCATACATATTTCAAACTCACCTTGCATGAGCTTAGTAAAATCTTCATATAAATCTTCATTAGTAGAACCAAAAATGATGTCATCAATGTATACTTTGAGCAAATAAGATATCACAAATTCTTCTTTTTGATGCATAAATTTATCACTATTACTTTCTATCAAAAAAGTTACTCAAGCTTTTATATCATGCTTTTGGTGCTTGTTCCAAATCACATATTGCTTTATCATATTTGTAATGAGTGTTTTCAAATAAGGTGGTTATTTTACATAGATCTTCTTTAATGAAATAACCACATAGGAGTGCATTCTATACATTCATTTGACAGAATATAAAGCTCATAAGGCAAGCAAATGATAATGGTGATCTTTACTTCTAATCATGCAAGAATTTCATCAAGATCTATTTCATCTTGATGACCCAAAGATTGATTTAAAGATTGATTTTGATGATCACAAAATCTTGAAGTATAAATACTAATGTTTGTGTTGCAAGGAGAAAGATATTTATTTTGCAAGGAACATAGCAAGTTGGAAGAACACAAGAAGGCCTCCAAAGCTCTCAAGAAAAGTTGGAAGAAAGTTACAAATTATTGGCCCAAGTTTCAAGTTCAAAGGATTCAATTTGGAGGAGCAAATTCAAAGGAAAATTCAAAAGAATAGTCTTCGAGTCGACTCCTGAGGAATTCGAGTCGACTCCGATGCTTGTCGAGTCAACTCCAGAGTAGAACGAGTCGACTCCAGGGTGAAACAGGCAAAAAAGTCAGAGGACAGTTTTCGGACTCTGAGATTCGAGTCGACTCCCAGACAGCTCGAGTCGACTCTAAGGCAGCGCTACACCAAGATGGCAGAAGGCTGTGTTTCGAAATCTGAGAGCCGAGTCGACTCCCGCAAAATCCGAGTCGACTCTGAGGCAGCGCAACCCCAAAGACAGAAGACGGTATTTTCGTCTCTGAGAGGCGAGTCGACTCCAAGACAGTTCGAGTCGACTCCAAGGCAGCGCGACCCCAAAATACAGAGGATCAGTTTTCGGGCTCTGAGAGCCGAGTCGACTCCATGAGAATCCGAGTCGACTCGAGGAAGAAAATCAGAAAGTATGTCCTCTGAATTCATGAGATGAGCCGACTCCGAAGATGCCAAGTCAGCTCCAGATGTTGGCGAGTCGACTCCGGGTTAAGACGAGTCGACTCCCAGTCGAGGATGCACAATAATTCAAATTTGGAACAGTGGCCGAGTCGTCTCCAGTAAAGCACGAGTCGACTCCTGCAACAGACGAGTCGACTCCTGATCGCGCGAGTCGACTCCGATCCCAACGGTAATATTGTCAGGAAGTGCAGACTATGTCCAACGGCTCTATTTTTGTCTCTAACGGCTATATTCTTGTTTCCACGCCATCTAAAGCTATAAAAACAAGAAGAGAGCTAGGGGAGAACTTATGGAAGTGGGAAAGAACATTTAGAGAAGAGATCTCAAAGAGATTGCAAGGGAAATCTCCCATAAGCACAAAAGGGCCATCCAAAGTGAAATAGAGAGAAGAAGAGCATCCAAGTGAATCCCAAAGCTTCCTCTCCATCCGTGTGCTGCCTCAAGCATCCTCTACCTCGTGCCAAATCAGAAGAGGGTCAAGTAAAGAAGAAGCCGAGTTCCTTCATCTTCAAAATTCGTTTGAGAGCTTCTCTTTACACTATTTTGTTTATATTGTTATATTTGCTTGTTTAAGAAGCTTTGATTTGTTTTTAAACATTTGTTTTAATATCTTGTAACTTGATTCAATCAAAGGATTGAATCAAGGGGTTAAGGTTTGTTGGTGAGCCAAAGGGAAAACCAACGGTAATAGGTTTGTTGGTGAGCCTAGGTTGAAACCAACGGTGTAAGGGTTCGATTGTGATCCCGAGAAAACAATTGGGGTGGTTCTAGTCGGTGAGCCTGGAAAAACCGACCGAGTTCGTTGTGACCTCGTAAAACAACAAGTTGGGTTGTGAGCTTGTAAAACAACCGGCTGTAATCTGTAGGATTATAGTGAAATTCCCAAGAGGTCTTGGGGAGTGGATGTAGGTGCTGGGGTGCACCGAACCACTATATGCTTGTTGTGTTTGTAATGCCTCTTGTCATTGTCTAACTAATACACTTACTTACTTAGATAGATTGCTTGCTTAACTGTTATCCGCGCATCCTTTAGTTGCAAGCATATTCAATCAAGCCACATTCTATACATCAAACTGTTGCTAAGTTTGACTTTCACTGTGCATCCATACAACTTAGCATAATTAATCAAAAAGTATCAGAAGTAGGTTAAAAGTTTTAAAAGACCCAATTCACCCCCCCTCTTGGGTTGTATCTACTGGGCAACAAGTGGTATCAGAGCAGGTGCTCTAAGTTTAATTATAGATCTCACGATCAAGAGCCAAAGATCATGACAACTCAAATAGATAGTTTTCTAGGAGAAGGACAATCAATTGATACACCTCCACTATTTAATGGCATAAACTATACACATTGGAAAATACGCATGCGCATTTTTATTCAATCACAAAACTATTATTTATGGAAAATTATAATAAATGACCTTCACACACTCTCTCAAACTATTAATGAAAAGGACTTAGCACAATTGAATGCTAATAATGCTATGAACATATTATATTGTGCTATTCAAGAAACGAAGTTTAATGAAATTTCTGCATGCTTATCTGCTAAGGAGATCTGGGATACTTTAGAAAATATTTATGATAAATCTCAGATTAGCTCACATGTGCTTCAATTGCCTACTAACTATGAGATTGCAGAAAAAAGTGTTGAATCTTCCACCTCAGTCGAGTCGACTCCAAGTATTCCAGAGTCGACCCTCAAGTTAACCGAGTCGACTCCAATAAGGACCGAGTCGACTCCGAGGCAAATCAGCTTCCTAAAGACAAAGAAGAAGAGGAAGCAAGAAAGAAAGAAAGAGATAAAAAGGAAGAAAGTCTTGACCAAGGAAGAGTCAAGCAAGGAAATAAAAGCTAGGAGCAACAATAATGATATTAGCTCCAAGGAACTACAAGAGGTAACTAACTTTTGCTTTATGGCACAAGAAGATAAGGTAAAATCTGAATCTAATTTTACACCAAATGAATTTCATGAAGAATTTTCTTATGATGAACTTTTAAATGCTTTTCATGAGTTGTATGGTGAATGTAGTAAATTAGCTATGAAAAATAAAAATCTTAAAAAGCTAAATTTGGAAATTTCAAAAGAAAGAAATTCTATTGCTGAAATACACGACAAACTAAATTCTGAAAATAAAAGCTTAAGGTCATTTTCAGAAGAATTGATTCAGAAAAATCATAGCTTAATTAAAGAAAATCAAAACTTAAGTAAAGAAATCAATCAATTAAGATCTTTTATTAACAAATTCACTGTAAGTTCAGAAAGATTAAAAATGATGTTTGAAAGCCAACATGCTGATTTTGATAAATCAAAATTTAGCTTGACTCCTTCACTTAGTCATAAATCTCTAGGGAAAAAGGTTATCAATTCACCAAGCAAACCATTAAATAAGATAACTTATTTCAAAAATGAAAAGAATGGGCATAACAACTTTACCTATCGTTCTAACACAATTAAATCAAATGGTAAAGTTATTACTATTAAACAGATTTGGGTTCCAAAAGGAACCATATGTCCTAACTCTCAAGGACCCAAGCAAGCTTGGGTACCCAAAATGAGGATGTACACATAGGGGTGCCAAGATACCCATGGAACAAAAAGAAACTTAAAAAGCTATTAACAAAAATAATAATAATGAAATCAGTAATCCTTGCATCTCATCATTATTTTTGCCTTAGTATTTGATATGAATTGCTAGTATTGATCAATTTTGTGATATAGAAAATACTTTTGGAAATATAATCAAATCATTTCATTTTATAGTATACTTTACTCACTATTGGATAAGTTGCTAAATGATTAATCAATTTATTAAGAACAACTCTATGAATTCTCTATATGCTTGATTGAGAGTTTTTATCCTTGGCATTATTGTTTATTGATCTTAGATATGATAATGTGTACTTGGTGTGCATTTGAATATATGCACTATGAATATCATGATTAAAGAAACCATGTTTGACATATAAAATCTACTCATGCTAGTATGTACTTAATCTCAAAAGACCTTGCCATTGGCTTACTTAGATTATCTTCTGAAAGGTCAAAGTTTGCTATGCATGTTAACTAAGGAAACAAACAAGAATCAATTTCTAAATCTAAAGATGTTTCCATCACTAAGTTTTCAAAAGCTTACATTGGATTTGTTCTTGGCAAACAAACTTGAAATATTTTATGTATTTGCTAAATCTTGTAAAAGTGTTTCAAATGATAAAGGTTTCCAAACTGTGAAGATAAAGAGTATCATGGCACAGTGTTGAAAACCAAAATTCTGATTAAGGTTATACAGAAAATAATATTAAATTCAATTATTTCAGCTCCAAGGACATCATAAGTAAAATAGGGTTAATAGAATTCTTGAAGAAATGAAAAAGACAATTATGTATGATAGTCATCTACTTAAATAATTTTTAAAAGACTATCATCACTGCTTGTCATACATATGATTTCTATTAGATCCAGTTTTGATGAAAACTCCTTATGATCTTCTGAAAAATGGAAAATGAACCATTGCATATCTTTCATATTTTTCAGTCGTACATACTATACTTGATATGCTCTTATAAAAATAATGCCAAATCTGATAAAGATACTTCTATCCTTGGATATCATTCATCAAGCAATGCATATAGAACATTCATGAAAAATTCTAGTTGTAGAGGTATCAATTCATTTTATTCTTTATGAGACTAATGATTTATTATCAAGATACTAAGATCAAATTATATATGCATATGGTTAATCTTTTACATATAACAATCTAAAAATATGTTAATAATTAGAACCAAAATTGGATTTTTCAGATATGCACTTAATGAAGAAAAATTGATAACTACTAAAAGACTAAATTAAGAAAAGATGAAATAGATCTTGATAAGATTTTTGCATGATTAGAAGTAAAGATCACCATTATCACTTGTTTGCTTCATGAGCTTTATAATCTGTCAAATGAATGTGTAGAATTCACTCCTATGTGGTTATTTCATTAAAAAAGGAGATCTATGTAAAATAACCACCATATTTAAAGATTACACATTACATATATGATAAAGCAATATGTGATTTGGAACAAGCATCAAAAGCATGATATATAAAAGCTTAAGTAACCTTTTTTGATAGAAAGTAATAGTGATAAATCTATGCATCAAAAAGAAGAATTTGTGATATCTTATTTGCTCAAAGTATGCATTGATGACATCATTTTTGGTTCTACTAATGAAGAGTTATATGAAGATTTTACTTAGCTCATGTAAGGTGAGTTTGAAATATATATGATGAATGAATTAACATCTTCTCTCAAACTCCAAATTAAGACAAACAAGAAAGGGGGATCTTCATTGACCAAAGTTAGTCCACAAGAAAATCCTTATAGAAGATTGGCATGAAGAAGGTATATCTATGACCCCATCTTGTAGAATTTGAAAAGGATGAGCAAAGTAGATCTATTGTTTAAAGCTGTATTGAAGCATGATAGAATAATTATTTTATCATACAGCTAGTAGACCTGAATGTATGCTTATTATGTGACCTTATGCAAGACTTCAATCTAACTTTAATGAATCATATTTTATTGATAACAAATAAATCATAATCAGAATTTTGATAGAAACAACTGTTTAAGATAAAGTTGATTAAAACTTAGCTAACATGTCTTATTAATAATTATCTTAAGCAAATAGAATCTAAACTAAATTGATTTTGGAAATAAGAAATTAATTTGACCTTGATAAATCTTTCTATTGACTCACATGCTTATCCTTGAACTATCTTGGTTAATGAAACTATCTCTTTAGTTCAAGTGATATGTACTTACTTATATTTAGGCAATCTCTTGAGTATAGTGACTCAATAATCAACTATTATCTTATCTTATATTGAGTCATCTAGTTAGAAATATGTTGGATGAATGGTTTGTATCTTAAAGAAACTAAAGACTTTCTTTCAAGAAAGAAAAGGAGTTTGTTAATAATGCAGAATCCTTGAGCAAGAAAATGAGTGATTTCAACTTGAAGGACACCTCCACATAAGATACAATAAACATTCACATGCAAACAAGAGAGAGGATCTTCTTCAGCCAAAAGTTCACACATACGAAATCTAGTTTGGCTTGAAGAATATATATAATGAATAGGTAATTTTAGATACCTTTCTCACAAATTAATTGAGCAAAGTCAATAACTTAAATCTTATGATGGCATGATTAAATTCTTTAATTATTAATTTTTGATACCATGTCTATATGTGTATTGACTGACTTATACTTTTAGAAACTGTTTCATGGTTTGCCCAAACTAAATTATTTCTTTGCCTATATCATAACCATGAAATACACAAGTATATGCTTAAAATTTTGATGTAAAATAACTTGTGAGAAGTTATGAATCCTTGAGCATAATGAAAATGTTGTTTGCATGATATACATCTATATGATACATAAGATTATTTCTTTATTCTGCTCATGTAAATTACTTGAGAATAACAAAAAGAGAGAGAGATAAAGAAAAAAAAATGGATATTATTCAAGAGAAGTAAAATCTAAGTAAAGGCAAATACTTCAATCTTAAGGAAAAGCAAAACAAGCATAATATATTCGGCACATTTGTGAGACTTGTGTGAGCATTCTTTTGGAAGGGATAAAATCCATAATTAATTACACTTAAACAGGGAGAGTTTGAAGTAAACATTTTAACCTTTCTATATTGCTCATCATAGGGATGGTGCCAATGGAGAGGCTAGTGGTAGTACCCGGCACTATTTGATCCAACTATTCGGTGTAGGGTATATTAAGGACGGCACAAGAGGGAGGCTAGTGGTAGTACCTCGTGCCCCTTCCAACTCCACCGGATAGGGAGCAAATAGAGTATAGAGCATAAGAAAGTAAAAAAAAATGAAAGACCAAATAAATGAAAATATATAAGAAGAATCAAGTCATTTTTTTTATCACTTGAAAACACACTTTAAGGATGAAATCAATGCAAGATTATATTTAAATAGGGGGAGTTTATTTAAAAAAAATTGATTTTGATCCTTAACATGCTTGTTCTTAGTATTTTTATGCATGACTTAACACATAATATATTTTGCATGTGGCATGATGTTTTGAATTATGAGTTCTCAATATTTTGTAATGCCCCATGCTTGGATAAGTTGATTGAAATAGGTCTTAACTTGGAATATGTCTTAACTTAGCTCACAAGTCTTTGCTTCACCCTTGCCTCAAACTAACTTGTGTTCCAATGCTTGAATGTTTAAAATACTACATAAAGTTTTTTTTAAGTAATATTAAAAAGAAATTTCAGTTTTATCATTCACGATTAACTTTGAAAGTTAAATAGATTTACAAAAAGAAGAAGAGAAGGATATTTCTATTTAGGCAAAATGAATTGATCTTGATCTATCTTTCTACTTGCCTAACTTTGATACATAATGTCCTAATACTTGTTAAAATATCCTTTATTTTGTATCGAAACTCAATATTAAATACAAAGATTCTGAAAGTGCTCGAATGTTATTGAAATATGTGTTTTCAATCTTAGTGATTTAAGATGAGCTACAATGTAGAAGATACATATCTAAAATTATAATTGTGAAAGCCTTCTTGGAAATTCTTATGAAAATTCAGAATCTAATTTTGTATAAAAGCTTAAACTTAACTTAAAAATGCTTATATCGTTACATCTTTGTAACCTTAGTTATATGCTTCAATGATCACGTCATTCAGGAGAATAACTGAATATAATTTCTAAATGAAAATTTTAATATAAGAAAAACAGAATTAATTTTGACGCCTTGGTTGATTGTCTCGATACACATCTGAAACATATCTTTTCTTATCCTTAAAATCTACTAATATTGGTCTAAATGATCAATGATCTTGATTGCAAGCAAATATTTTTAAATATATGATTTTATTTTGATATTAAAAATATTTATTGTGCTTCATGTATACATTGCTGAAAAACTATGATTAAGAAATTGAGTTCTATAAATATATATATTTCAATGATCATCTATATATTTTTCTCTCCTACAGACTCTCATCAGAATATATATATAGAATGAATGATCTTAAAGCTAGAAATATTTCAGCTCACCCAAATGATTCTTAAAAGAAAAAGAAAATGTAAATGCCTTTGAAAGAAACTGAGCTTCAAATGAATCATTTTCTGATTAATATTTCTATACATTTTTCTCTAAGATTAGGAGAAAGCATAACTTATTCTTAAGGGATTAGAAAGAGTGACTACTATAAATTTTGAATAATTCTAGATCACTCTACACTCTCGATATCAAAAGAAAAGAATGATTAAAGAGGAATGCATCTTTCGAGGGGGAGCTTTAGATATTCTAAAGATACTTTAATTTGATGCATACCTTGAATTTTATGGATTGATTTTGATGAACCTCCTTATATTGCAAGACATGCTTTAATTACCTTGAGATGAGTTCTATAAAGGTTGTCTTATCTCAAACCTTGAGTCTTATGAAAATAAGCTGAAACTTATAGAAAATATATTTTTGAGATTGACAATTTTATTGAACATTATCTTCAAACTCTAAACTGTTAAATGGAATAATCAATTGAGGGGGAGAAAGAAAATTTCAGAAGGAGAGGTATTATGGAACTTAATCGCATAAATCTATAACTAAAGGAGAGAGACAGAATACTAAATGAAAAGTGATTCTAATACTCTCCAATATTTATCATCTGAAATTTAAATCTGAAAATCTTTATGATACACCTTGAGGCATGTTACTTGGTTAGTATGTCTTATGCATCAATCATGAACCAAATTGCAATTCAAATAGTTGATCTTAAGAGCCTCTAATTTAATGAAAAAGGGGGAGAATAACGTGTTGAATTTGCTTGAGTATCTTTTAGAAAATCTATTTTGAAATTCACTAATGAGTCCTAATTGTCTTGCTCTTTAGAACTTAAATTGTGTGCCAATTCATATTTTTTTTATGTATCAAATTGTGCTTATTTTCTAAAAGAATAAAAGAAAGTCTTTAAAAGAGCTCTGAGATGAATCATAAATTGCATGAATTCATATTTTGGTATTTGTGCCCCAATGCTCTTATTATCATAAAAGAACCTTGAAGTCATTAAGAATTAATGATCCAACATGATGATATGTCTTTCAAATATATAAGTTTTGATCTTTTACTCTAAAAATCAATTAAATTGCTCTCATGTTGATAAAATACTTAATAGATTGGGCAAAAGGTCTTAAATGAACAAGCTTTCATACTTATTAAAGAGAGGTTAGATTTCCACTCATGTGTTTCCTTGAATATCATTTGTAGTACTTCTTGTATTAACCTAAGGAAGATTCCACCTATACTTGATTAGAAAACTATCTGTGGTATCAAATTAGAAAACTTCTTGAAATCACATTCGATGTGTTCTGCTCTGAAATTATCTTAATTGGCTCTGATCTATGCTCATTAATCTGATTCTAATATTATTGCCTTGAGTTTTATGATTCATATCCTTGCAATAATTTGACATGCAAATCAGAGTACAATAAGGAAAAGAAATATTTGAGTATTCTTATCTTTGTGCTTCATGTTTCACTATCTTTTTGATGTTGTCAAAAAGGGGGAGAAATATCTAAGTATATGCTCATAATGCTTTGTGTTTTGCATTGAACACCAACTCAGGTGTTTTGCATTGAACACCAACTCAGCTTAAATTGAAATATGTTGATTGCGCTAAGCTGATTAAATCTAAAGCATTATCATGAAGTATGTTTTAAATATATATGTTTTCTACTTCATGCAACTTAGCTATGTATTACTTCTAGAACACAATATATTTTATATTGCATATACTCCAAGTTTTGTTATCATCAAAAAGGGGGAGACTGATGACCCAAAGATTGATTTAAAGATTGATTTTGATGATCACAAAATCTTGAAGTATAAATACTAATGTTTGTGTTGCAAGGAGAAAGATATTTATTTTGCAAGGAACATAGCAAGTTGGAAGAACACAAGAAGGCCTCCAAAGCTCTCAAGAAAAGTTGGAAGAAAGTTACAAATTATTGGCCCAAGTTTCAAGTTCAAAGGATTCAATTTGGAGGAGCAAATTCAAAGGAAAATTCAAAAGAATAGTCTTCGAGTCGACTCCTGAGGAATTCGAGTCGACTCCGATGCTTGTCGAGTCAACTCCAGAGTAGAACGAGTCGACTCCAGGGTGAAACAGGCAAAAAAGTCAGAGGACAGTTTTCGGACTCTGAGATTCGAGTCGACTCCCAGACAGCTCGAGTCGACTCTAAGGCAGCGCTACACCAAGATGGCAGAAGGCTGTGTTTCGAAATCTGAGAGCCGAGTCGACTCCCGCAAAATCCGAGTCGACTCCGAGGCAGCGCAACCCCAAAGACAGAAGACGGTATTTTCGTCTCTGAGAGGCGAGTCGATTCCAAGACAGTTCGAGTCGACTCCAAGGCAGCGCGACCCCAAAATACAGAGGATCAGTTTTCGGGCTCTGAGAGCCGAGTCGACTCCAAGAGAATCCGAGTAGACTCGAGGAAGAAAATCAGAAAGTATGTCCTCTGAATTCATGAGATGAGCCGACTCCAAAGATGCCAAGTCAGCTCCAGATGTTGGCGAGTCGACTCCGGGTTAAGACGAGTCGACTCCCAGTCGAGGATGCACAATAATTCAAATTTGGAACAGTGGCCGAGTCGTCTCCAGTAAAGCACGAGTCGACTCCTGCAACAGACGAGTCGACTCCTGATCGCGCGAGTCGACTCCGATCCCAACGGTAATATTGTCAGGAAGTGCAGACTATGTCCAACGGCTCTATTTTTGTCTCTAACGGCTATATTCTTGTTTCCACGCCATCTAAAGCTATAAAAACAAGAAGAGAGCTAGGGGAGAACTTATGGAAGTGGGAAAGAACATTTAGAGAAGAGATCTCAAAGAGATTACAAGGAAAATCTCCCATAAGCACAAAAGGGCCATCCAAAGTGAAATAGAGAGAAGAAGAGCATCCAAGTGAATCCCAAAGCTTCCTCTCCATCCGTGTGCTGCCTCAAGCATCCTCTACCTCGTGCCAAATCAGAAGAGGGTCAAGTAAAGAAGAAGCCGAGTTCCTTCATCTTCAAAATTCGTTTGAGAGCTTCTCTTTACACTATTTTGTTTATATTGTTATATTTGCTTGTTTAAGAAGCTTTGATTTGTTTTTAAACCTTTGTTTTAATATCTTGTAACTTGATTCAATCAAGGGATTGAATCAAGGGGTTAAGGTTTGTTGGTGAGCCAAAGGGAAAACCAACGGTAATAGGTTTGTTGGTGAGCCTAGGTTGAAACCAACGGTGTAAGGGTTCGATTGTGATCCCGAGAAAACAATCGGGGTGGTTCTAGTCGGTGAGCCTGGGAAAACCGACCGAGTTCGTTGTGACCTCGTAAAACAACAAGTTGGGTTGTGAGCTTGTAAAACAACCGGCTGTAATCTGTAGGATTATAGTGAAATTCCCAAGAGGTCTTGGGGAGTGGATGTAGGTGCTGGGGTGCACCGAACCACTATATGCTTGTTGTGTTTGTAATGCCTCTTGTCATTGTCTAACTAATACACTTACTTACTTAGATAGATTGCTTGCTTAACTGTTATCCGCGCATCCTTTAGTTGCAAGCATATTCAATCAAGTCACATTCTATACATCAAACTGTTGCTAAGTTTGACTTTCACTGTGCATCCATACAACTTAGCATAATTAATCAAAAAGTATCAGAAGTAGGTTAAAAGTTTTAAAAGACCCAATTCACCCCCCCTCTTGGGTTGTATCTACTGGGCAACACATCTTTTCCTGATTGAATCTTTTAGTAGTCACCAATTTTTCTTCATTAAGTACATTTCTGAAAAACTCAATTTGGTTCTAATTATTAATAAGTTTTCAGATTTTATCGGCAAGATTTCAAATTCTATCTCTTTCAAAAATAATTTAGTTTAACTTGACCAATTATAATCTTGTTCATTTTTCTTAAGGTGTTTTAATTTCAGATTGTTATATGTAAGCAAAAAGATTAACCATATACATATATAATCTGATTTTAGTGACTTGATGAAAAATCATTAGTCTCATAAAGAATAAAATAAATTGATATTTCTACAATTAGGATCTTTTCATTGAATATTCTTTATGCATTGCTTGATGAATGATATCCAAAGACAGGAGTATCTTTATCAGATTTGGCATTATTTTCATAAGAACATATCAAGCATAACATGTACGACTGAAAAATATGAAAGATATGCAATAGTTCATTTTCTATTTTTCAGAAGATCAAAAGGAGTTTTCATCAAAAATAGATCTAATAGAAACCATATGTATGACAAGCAGTGATGATAGCTTTTTAATAAAAATCATTTAAGCAGATGACTATCATACATTGTCTTTTTCATTTCTTCAAGGATTCTATTAACCCTATTTTACTTATGGTGTCCTTGGTGCAGAAACAATTATATTCAATATTATTTTCTGTACAAATCTTATTAGAATTTTGGTTTTCAACACTGTGCCATGATACTCTTTATTTTCACAGTTTGAAAATATTTTTCATTTGAAAGGCTTTTACAAGATTTAGCAATACAGAAAATACTTCAATTTTAATTGCCAAGAACAAATCCAATGTAAGCTTTTGAAAACTTAGTGATGGAAACAACATCTTTAGATTTAGAAATTGATTCTTGTTTGTTTCCTTAGTTAACATGCATAGCAAACTTTGACCTTACAGAAATTAATCTAAGCCAATGACAAGGTCTTTTGAGATTAAGTACATACTAGCATGAGTTGATTTTATATGCCAAAAGTAGTTTTTTTAATCTTGGTATTCATAGTGCATAAATTCAAAGGCATACCAAGTATACATTCTCATGTCTATGATCAATAAAAGATAATGCCATGGATAAAAACTCTCAATCAAGCATATAGAGAATATATAGTGTTATTCTTAATAAATTGATTAATCATTTAGCAACTTATCCAACAATAAGGCATACTATAAAATGAAGTGATTTGATTATATTTTTAAAATATTATCTATATCACAAAATTAATTAATACCTGCAATTCATGTTTTAATCAGATACTAAGGCAAAGAAAATGATGAAATGCAAGGATTACTAATTTCATTATTCTTTTCATCTCAATTACTTTTCTTAAGTATATTTTAAGTTTCATTCTTTAATATATGTCTAGAGCACCCAATGTCCAAATTAACATCTTTTGTTGGAGTCTTGAGTGCTAGACACATCTGCAGAAAATATTCAGATTTTCAACTTAGGAACCCAAGCTCTTTTGGGTCCTTGCAGGTTAGCTATTATTGTTCCTTTTAGAACCCATATTTTCTTAATAGCTATTTTGTCCCTAGGCTTGCAGATTTTAGGATTACAAGATGTGTATTTCTGCATATTTTTGTTAAATTTAACAATCATAGATTTAACATAAGTAGATGATGATTTTGTTCATTAGGTTCATCAAATTTATGAAAAACTATTTTAGGATGAACAGAAGAGATTTTAATTAATTTTTGTTCATCATATTTATAAGAATCTGTTTTAGGATAGGCAACGAAGGATTTAACAAACATATTCTTGAAAGATTTTTGGATGTACCATGGTTGATATCCCAATCCAACTTTGTCATATCCAGCTCTTGAATTTTCTATCATTGAATTTAATTTTTCAAAGCTGAGAGTGAATCTTTCAACAATAGGTTTCAAATTTTCAACTTCTTTAGTTAGTATTCTATTATCTTCTGAAAGCAATTCATTGTTTTTCTTAAGTTTATCATGGCTTTCAGTAAGAAGTTGATTTTTCTGATTTAGTTCTTTATTTTTTTTAATTAAGATTTCAGTTTCATTAGTATGTTTCTTAATTAGTGTTTCATAATTATTAGACAATTTCAGTTTTTCATTTACTAAGATTTTCTTTTCATTCTTCAGGTTCTTGTTTTTACAAATAAGTTTCTTATGTTCTTTCATTAGATCAAGAAATGCATCATGTAACTCATCAAGTGTAAACTCATTTTCAAGTTTATCATATACTTCATATTCAGAAGAGGAGACACTTTGCGTTTCAATACATACCTCGTCCTTGTGTGCCACAAGGCATAGGTTTTCAATATCACCTTGCCTCTCTTCTTCTTTAGAGCTAATTTCAAATTCACTAAAAATATTAGTACTTTCATATTTAGTCTCTAGCATATTCCATATGTCTTTAGCAGTTATGCAAGAAGATATGCAATTAAACTCATTCCCATCTAATGCACAATATAATAGGTTCATGGCTTTTGAATTTTGTTGAGCCATTTTCTTATTATGATTAGTATTTATGTGTGTCCCATTAACTATAATGCTCCATGAATTAATCAAGTGATTGTATGAAAATGCGCATGCGTGCTTTCCAATGTGTGTAGTTTATGCCATTAAATAGTGGAGGTGTATCAATTAATTGTCCCTCTCGTAGAAAACTATCTATTTGAGTTGTCATGATCTTTGGCTCTTGATCGTGAGATCAACAATTAACCTTAGAGCACCTGCTCTGATACCACTTGTTGCCCAGTAGATACAACCCAAGAGGGGGGGTGAATTGGGTCTTTTAAAAACTTTTCAACTACTTCTAATCTTTTTCAATTAATTAAGCTAAGTTGTATAGATGCACGGTGGAATTTAAACTTAGCAACAGTTTGATTCTAATTTGATCAAAATTAAAACTATTAAGCAGCGGACTCAATAAACAATTAATCTAGATTTTCCAAAGCAAGCATTTCAATACAATGTATCTCAATACAGTTTTATTAAATGAAACTTGATTAAACAATTTGAATATACTTGCAACTAAAGGATGCGCGGATAAGAGTTAAGCAAGCAATTCAATTAGATATTTATCTAAGTAAGTGAGGTAATTAAACAATGAAAGAAAGCATCACAAATACAACAAACATATAGTGGTTCGGTGCACCCCAGCACCTACATCCACTTCCCAAGACCTCTTGGAAATTTTACTATAATCCCTCAGATTACAGCCGGTTGTTTTACAAGCTCACAACCTAACTTGTTGTTTTACAAGCTCACAACCTAACTTGTTGTTTTCACGAGATTACAACGAACTCGGTCGATTTTCACAGGATCACCAACTAGAACCATCCGATTGTTTTTCCGAGTTCACAATCAAACCCAGTTGGTTTTCTTCGGTTCACCAAACACAACCTTACACCGTTGGTTTTTCCTTTGGCTCATCAGCAAACCTTAATCCCTTGATTCAATCCCTTGATTGAATCAAGTTACAAGATATTTAAAAAAAGAGTTTAAAACAAATACAAGCTTCTTAAACAAGCAGATATAACAATGTAAACAAATAGAGTAAAGAGAAGAAGCCCTCAACCAAGTTTTGCAAATGAAGGAACTCGGCTTCTTCTTTACTTGACCCTCTTCTGATTTCGCACGAGGTAAAGGATCACTGAGGCAGCACACAGTTGGAGAGGAAGCCTTGGAATTCACTCAGATGCTCTTCTTCTCTCTCTTTTGCTTTGAATGGCCCTTTTGTGCTTTTGGGAGATTTCTCTTGAAATCTCTTTGAAAATTTTTTTCTATGTGTTCTCTCCCACTTCCTTAACTTCTCTCCTAGCTCTTTCCTTGATTTTATAGCTTTGGATGGCGTGGAAACAAAGATCTAGCCGTTAGAGACAAAAATAAAGCCGTTGGAGTTGAGAAAAAACTAGCTGTTATGCCTCCCAGCGTGTTCGAGTCGACTCGGCTGAAGCAGGAGTCGACTCAGCTGAAGCAGGAGTCGACTCATGAATAAGAGTCTGCCGGCACTGTAGCTGGAAGTCGACTCGGCTGTAGCTGGAGTCGACTCGAGCACTGTAGCGCTGAAAATCAACTCTCTATCTTTTTATCTGTTCTCAGTCGGAGTCGACTCGTAGAGTTCCGGAGTCGACTCGAGCACTGTTCCTTGAAACTTCATAGTGCTAGAGTCGACTCTGAACTTCCAGAAGTCGACTCGAGAACTATTCTTTTGAATCTTTCTTTGAATTTGCTCCTCCAACTTGAATCCTTTGAACTTGAAACTTGGATCAATGAAGTATAGTTTTCTTTCAACGTTTTGAGAGCTTTTGAGGTTTTCTTCTATACTTCCAACTTGTTATATTTCTTGCAAAATAAATATCTTTCTTCTTGCAACACAAATATTAGTAATTATACTTCAAGATTTTGTGATTATCAAAATCAATCTTTGGGTCAGCAACTTTTTACTTAAATATTTTTGCATCATCAAAATCAAACCTTTTGGGTTAATATCAACCCTTTCAGATGTCAACCCCAGGAAGCAAGAGTTGACCCCTGAAGTGCAGGAGTCGACTCGTGGAAAGCCATAGGCGAGAAAATAGATTCATGCTTTTTTGGGGCCTATTAGGAGCCAACCCCTGCAGACTAAAAGCAGATACCTGGGGACTCAAAGCCAACCCCTAAAGAGCAGGAATGGACCCCTCTATTATGGTAGCATAATAATGGCTAGTTTTTAGCATGAGTAGTCTGTATATATTGCTTCCCAACCACTTTCCGAAGGGCTCTAACAATCAAATCCATTTTGCAACAGCTTTCCATCATGTAAATGGCTTCTAAAATAAAGAGAAGATAAGGATATTGAAGAGTTATTGAAAGAAACAAAGGTTTTGAATTGAAGAACATTGAATACAAGTGCACCAAGCCTCTAAAGAGCATTCCTTCCCAAATCCTAGCGGGAAGAAAGTTCAAAGGAACATTTGAGACTTCCCTCCACTTCCAAAGGAGCACCAAAGAGGATATATTCAGTTCACTTCAAGTAGCTTTTGTATTGTGAACATTTTTTATTCTCTCTCTTTGTATATGGTATGTTAAGTTTCAAGAAAATTTGAAAGTTGGGGAAAGGCTTGACCGTGCCTTGAAACAAGTCGATTGTACTAGCTTGGGGATAAGCTAAGGCTTATTTGTTGGTGAGGAACCGACAATGGTTGTAATCAAGGAAAGCCGTACCGGTCCGTACCGGCCGGTACGGGCCGGTACAAACCGGTCCGGTGCTTGACCGGTACCGGAGAGCGATGAAAACCGGTATATCCGGTTTTCATCTGTGTACCGGCCGGTACGGGGTACCGGCCGGTACGGGGTCCGTACCGGCCGGTTCGCACCGGTACGGGTGGTTTTTTTTTTTTTTTACGAAACCACAGCTTCGCGCTGTGGTTTCCGCGCGTGGTTTTAAGGGAGAAGTGGCCCGTGGGCCACTTCTTTCAATTTTTTTTTTTTTTTTTGGGGGGAACCACAGCGAGGCGCTGTGGTTCCCAAAACCACCGCGGCGCGTGGTTTCAAAAACCACGCGCCGCGCGTGGTTTTAAGAAGGAAGTGGCCAACCGGCCACTTCTTTCAAAGAAAAAAAAAATAAAAAATTGCTGTGGCCGACAGGCCACAGCTTTCTCCCTTTTTTTAATGGGAAAAGGAGTGGCCTCGGCCACTCCTTCCCATTAAAAACCAAGAAAGTGGCCGACCGGCCACTTCTTTCCGTACCAATTTAACGATATTAAGCTGGAATTTTCTGTTAATCTGGGATTAACAGCACGATCTTAAGCCTCTCGTTCGGTTATAAAAACCGAACGAGGCTCACTTCTTTCCCAAACAATTTGAGGTTGAGACTTGAGAGGTTCTAGTTAAGGTGCGGAGACGGAAAGATTTGAGAGATAGCGAGGAGGAGGTCCTGCCCAAAAAATCCAGCGGAGACTATTTAAGGTGCGGTTTTTTTATCCTATATTATTTCATTAATTTTGTTAATAATTTACTTAAAAAAAATAGTTTATAAATTACTTAAATAATAAGATAATGCAAAAATTTACTTTATTAGCTTAATTTTTTGATAAGTTGTCCTTTTATGATAGAAATGGAGCCATCAAGAAAAACGAACCCTGCAAAGCGTGATATTGGCTGGTCTTATGGGCGAAGACTTGGAAGTGAGGGGCAACGACACCAGTTTCAATGCAAGTTTTGCGACAAAGTTTTCAAGGGAGGAGGGGTAACCAGGTTGAAGCAACACTTAGCCGGAAATTCCGGTGAGGTTGCTACGTGCCGAAATTGTCCTAACGAGATTCGTGTGCTGATGAGGCAGAATCTTGCTGAGGCCAAAGAAGCGAAGGAGATGGCTTCCAAGAAGAGGGCGGAGGTCGATTGCCAAGCGGCAGAGCCACCTTCCTATCACTCTAGGGAGCCAGAGGAGGTCGAGGATCTAGATGAGGAGGAGGCAGATATTCAGGCGGCCATGCATGCAAGCCTGGATGATCAGTGGCAGCAGGAGGAGGTGGCCAGGCATAGGGCTCGATTTGGGCCCTCTGCATACGAGTCGGGCGGCGGTTCTCGAAGCACTAGACAAGATCCAGAGTTCTTGAGGACAACTTCAGTAAGGGAGGGCGTCGGCAAAGAACGTGGCCGGATTGCATCTATGCTGGGTGGTTTTGGTAGCTGAAAGAAGTCATCTAGAGGAGTTGCAGAAGGAGCGACAATTCATGATGTAGATCCGCATGCTCTCCCCAGTAGAGAGTCAAGGCAGCAGAGGGTAGACACAATATGGATGAAGGATAAGAAGAAAACTATGTGGCGAGCTATTGGATCCTGGTTTCACTTCAGCCACATCCCAGCGAATGTGGCAGACAATACATACTACAGGTCTGCCATTGCCGCCATACAAGCTGCCGGTCCCGGTGTAGCTCCTCCAGGCCCGAAGGATATATACGGTGAGCTTCTTGACAACAATAAGGAGCTGGAGAATTGGATTGACTCCTACAAGAGCAAGTGGCCCATATATGGACTAACCATCATGTGCGATGGTTGGACCGGTCCGACCAGGCGGAGCATCATCAACTTCCTGACATACTGTGATGCTAAGACCTTCTTCCACAAGTCGATTGATGCTTCGGCTTCTGTGCACAACACCTCGTACATGCTGAAACTTATGGAGGATGTGATTGATCTGGTAGGAGAGGAGAATGTCGTGCAGGTCGTCACTGATAATGGGCCGCAATATAAGGCTGCCGGGCAAGTCTTGATGGAGCGGCGGCCACATATTTTCTGGACCCCATGTGCTGCACATTGTATCGATCTTATGTTGATGGACATTGGAAAGATCCGTAGGGTGCAACAAACGGTGGAGACAGCTCAACGCATTACGAGGTATATTTATAACCATAACTGGGTTCTTTCATTGATGAGAAAGTATGCAGGGGGAGAGATTCTGAGATCAGGAGTCACACGGTTTGCTACCAACTTCATCGCACTTGATAGCATACTCGAGAAGAGAGGAGCCCTACGTCAGATGTTTGCCAGTCCGGAGTGGTATGATAGTAGATATTCTTATGCCGGCACTGAAGGGAGCAAGATAGAAGACTTGGTGACGAGACAGCCATTCTGGCAGCGGGCTACTACAATAGTCAAGGCTATCAAACCATTATATGAAGTGCTGCGGGCCGTAGATAGCGAGATCTACCCCCAGATGGGGTTTTTGTATCACATGATGGTCAAGGCAAAGGATCAGATTATGGAGGCAGATCCAGCACATGGCCGGTCATACATCAACATCATTGAGCAACGGTGGGGAGCGCAAATGGGTACGGAATTACATCTAGCAGGTAAACTAAGATATAATTATAGTGACAATTATAGTGATGGATATAATTATATAATTATGCTAAGATAGTCTCGTATATGTGCAGCATACTACCTAAACCCCCGGTTTCAGTACAGCATAGATGGAATTGGTATGGATGAAACACTTCTGGATGCTTTGCGTAATGTGATTTACAAGATGGAGGCAGATCCAGAAAAAGCGGCCCTATGTCTTGAAGAGGTAATTATGATTTAGTAATTACTAGCATGTGTAAGTATATCAGCATCTTCAATTATTAACATGGTTTTCTTATGCTTATTTTTCACAGAGCAAATTATTTAGAGAGGGCAGCTACAGTTTTGGCCAACGAGCGGCTGTCGTCAGCAAACACAATATGAATCCAGGTACGTGACACATCAGCAAAACATTCACCTGGTGTTACTTAGTTACTATTATGGAACTATCATATATGTAATCTTCATAAATATTTTTGCAGCTGAATGGTGGGTGCATTTTGGCGGATCCGCGAGAAATCTAAAGCGGATAGCTATCCGGATCCTCTCCCAAACAGTCTCCTCTAGTGGATGTGAGCGCAATTGGTCCACCTTCGCCCTTATCCACAGCAAACAAAGAAACCGTTTGACGCAAAAGCGCCTCAACGACCTTGTTTATGTGCATTACAATTTGCGGTTGAGGCTAAAGTGCATCCAGGAGGAAGTGGAGCTCAAGTATACAGATCCGATTTACGGGTCCTTCACCGCTGATGACGATGATCCACTACTCGGCTGGCTTGTAGGCCAGCAGCAGGAGCCCGATCTTGACGAGCCAGAATCGCCTCCACGACCAGCTATCTTCATAGCCACCGAAGCTGGGGTCGATCCAGAGCAATGGGCTGAGCGCAATATTCCACGCACTCCCAGAGCTGATCAGCCGCAGGCACAGGGGAGCCAGACAGAGAGGGCCAGGAAAGGAAAACAAAGAATCCCAATGGAGAGTGTCGAGGAAGAGACTTGGACTAGTAGCGATGAAGGTTCTGGTGGTGATGGATCTTCTAGCCATGGAGGGAGCGGAGGACAGTATGGTACTCATGAGACACAGACGGAGGGTGGTCTTTATTTCACCGGTGAGTCCCAATTTATGGGTGCTACACAGGATACGGACCACGGTCGACCACCTGATAGAGATCGTGAGGATATTATTGGATATAGAAGACGGGCTCCTCGAGGTCGTTCAGGAAGACAGGATACGACTGCAGATCCGAGGACATACGGATACGGATTCTATTATCCACAGCCTCAGCCTGACGAATACGGATATGGTGCATTGGATTTTGCTTCCGCCATATTTGGATGGGCCCCTACACAATCAGAGGACACCTCTCAGAGCCAGAGTGTGAGCGAGAGATCCGACAGTTCTTATAACCTGGCGCGTGTTCCTTCTGATTGGGTTGATTTGCCTCCTCCTGATTATACTTATGATCCAGATATCTACGAGAGCCATCGGCACTCGTCCCGATTTTAGATATCCTAGAGTACTTTAAATGTATGTAAATGATTGTATCTTAATTCGAAGATATTTTATGTGTATAATTTTATCATTTCGAACGGGAGGAAAACATAACATGCAATCATGCATCATATATGTTTCAAATTTCAACCCTAAATTTAAATATGAAAATATCAAAACTCATGAAAAAAGTAATAAAAAAATATCAATTTTCATTTAATTTAAGATCCAACAGAGACAACATTAAAAAAAAAAAAGTCTGGCTCGCGGAGCCCGGCCGGTACCGTACCGGTCCGGCCGGCGACCGGTACGCCGGACCGGACCGGTACGGCGGACCTTGGTTGTAATCGTTGTTAAACAATTAGTAGATTAAAAATTTCCAAAAAGAGTGTTTCACTGATTTCTGTTACTTGTAAATCTCTATATATTGAACTGAGATACAAGCGAATTGTAATCAAGCCAAACAATTCAAAACTGTGTCTCTTCCTTTTATGCTTGTTTCTTTCTTGGTATCAGAGCCCTCAGAGGCAAATGCCTAATCCTTGTCAATATGCTTCTGCACCAAAACATTAAAACACAAGTCCAATGGCCTCACTCGAATCTACCAACCTACCAAATCCATCCATTCAGACAAATTCTCAACCTGTCTCACAAATTGGTCGGCTCCAATTATCTACCATGGAGCGTCCAATTCCTTGTCTTTCTGAGGAGCCACGATCTTGTTGGCATCATGGATGGAGCTGATCCTGCTCCAGCAAGAACTCTTCCAGATGGAACATCAAACCCAGCTTACGTAGTGTGGTTCAAGAAAGACACATGTGTCTTAAGTTGGTTACTGGCTTCAATTATAGAAAAGCTAGTATCTACTGTCGATGGTATGAAGACATCCAAACAGGTTTGGGACTCCCTTCAAACTAGATTTTTCTCTACATCTAGGTCTTCAATTGCTCTCCTCAAGAGACAATTGCAGACCATTACTCAGGAAAATCGATCTTGTGCTGATTTTCTTAAAGAAGCAAAAGGACTTACTGATCAACTTTCAGCCGCTAGAAAACCTGTTGATGATCAGGATCTGATCAGTTTCCTCCTTGGTGGATTGAAATCCAATGTCACTCCATTTATAACTTCATTCAATTTTGCGTGTTGTGAAAAGGAATTTAGCATTGATGATTTTCAGGCTGAGTTATTGAGCTTCGAGACCCTCTTGATACTCAAAACCCTCAAGCCTCGGATAATCATTTTGCTTTTGCAGCTACAAAGACTAAAGGACAGCAGTTCATGAAGAAACCAAAGCCTCATAACAACCTTCCCAAGTTTCAACAGCAACCTGCACCTAATCAAAATTGTGGTTCTAACAATGCTACTAGTGCTACTCATCCAATCCAGGCCAACAATGATAGACCAGTTTGCCAAATCTGTGGCAAGCATGAACACACTACACTAGATTGTTATCACCATTTTGATTTTTCTTTTCAAGGTTACCACCAGCTGATCTTGCAGCCATAGCAGCAGAGGCCAACAACACTTACGATCAAGAAGTTTGGTATGCTAATAGTGGGGCAAATGCTCATATCACCGCCAATGCTGCAAATTTGACAAACCAGCAGCCCTACGAAGGTCAAGATACTATCATAGTGGGCAATAGCTCAGGTTTAGTGATTCAAAACACTGGATCAACTTCCATAAATATTGGCAAATCGTCCTTTAATCTTAAAAACATCCTTCACTGCCCAAGTGCTTCCACCAATCTTTTATCTATTAATAAATTTTGTCTTGATAATGATTGTTGCTTTATACTGACTGGGATCGATTTTTGTGTAAAGGAGAACAAGACAGGGCGACTATTGCTCCACGGGCTGGTTGAGAATGGCCTTTATCCGTTTGTTGGACACAAGAATGCTTCAAATAAACTTTGATGTCTCATTGCAAAGCTGGGAATAAAGACTACATTGGATCACTGGCATGATAGGTTAGGACACCCTTCAAAATCAACTTTAGATAATTTACTTAATTATTTGGCGGTTAAGGAATCTGCCAATAAGTTAAGTTTTTGTAAGTCCTGACAACTAGGGAAAGCTAAATGCCTACCCTTTAGTGATTCCACATGGCAATCTATAAGACCTTTAGCTCTCATCCATTTTGATGTCTGGATATCCCTAATAACCTCGGTTGGTGGTTGCCACTATTATGTTTTATTGTCGATGATTTTAGCAGATTCACATGGATGTATCTCATGCCTTATAAATCTGATGTATTTTCTATCTTTCAAAAATATAAAGCTCTTATCGAAAATTTATTTTCTTGTAAGATTCAGCAATTACAATCAGATAACAGTGGAGAATATTTGTCAAATGAATTTAAAGAATTTTTATCAATGCATGGGATACTTCATCGTTTAACTTATTCACATACCTCTCAGCAAAAAGGCATTGCTGAGAGAAAACATCGACATATTCAAGAAATGAGTTTATCTCTTTTAGCAAAAGCACACCTACTGAATAGTTACTAGGTTGATGCCTTCATAACATCAGTATTTTTAATAAACCATTTACCTACGAGAATCCTCAATAATTTATCTCCATATTTTGTTCTTCACAAAAAGATGCTGAATTATTCTGATCTTAGAATCTTTGGGTGTTCCTGTTATCCATTTTTAAGACCCTATGAAAACCACAAATTATCTTTTCGAAGCAAGCAATGTGTGTTTCTAGGATATGCCAGCCAACAAAAAGGATATAGATGCTTAGACTTGGACACAGGAAGAGTGTATGTGTCGAGACATGTAGTATTTAATGAAGACTCTTTTCCTACAATGGATAAACGCTCAAGCTCATCAGTCGAAATGAGTGATATGTCACCAGGTATGTCTCTTATACAAATTTTAGTTCTTTTATTGTCAAATATGCAAAGTAATTCTTATGAAGATATCCTTGTGCACCAGAATTCTGATAACCGATCAGAAACCATTCCACATATGCCTCTTCCTATTTTACAGGAATCTACACTGCATAATTTTGGAGATAACAGTATATCTCCATCACATGCAGGAATACTAGTTCCTGAGTCCAACTAAACTCCAACCTCACAGTCACTTGCCCTGTTTGAGTTGAACCCACTTGTTCTGATTCCATTCACTCAGCCAACGACAGAAACCACAACAACTTCCACTACCCATTGAGAATTCATAACTCGGTCCAAAAATGAAAATTCTAAACCAAAACAATATTCTGATTATAAGACCTTTTATGCTACTCGATATCCTCTCAGAGTCCTGTCTAGTATTGTTCCTGAAATGTGCCATCTTGCTACACACAGGCAGTGTCAAAACTGGAGTGGAGTACTGCTATGGGGCGTGAATTTGATGCATTGATGGAGAATGGAATGTGGTCCCTCTATCCAAGACCATCAAATAAATATGTTGTGAGGAATAAATGGGTGTATAAAATCAAGCAGAATCCATATGGTAACATTGAACGCTACAAAGCAAGGTTAGTAGCAAAAGGATTTGATCAACGTTCTGGCATAGATTACTATGAAACGTTCTCTCCAGTTGTGAAACCAGGTGTTAGCACTTGCAGTGACTTTCAGTTGGAATATAAGGTAGTTAGATGTTTCCAATGCCTTCTTGCATGGTGTCCTAGACGAAGAAATTTACATGGAACAGCCCCATGGTTTCATAGATGAAAATAATCTAGATTTTGTCTGTCGCCTCCACAAGTCACTCTACGGGCTCAAACAAGCCCCTAGAGCTTGGTTTCGCAGGCTTTTCCAGCAGTTTCTTGATTTTGGATTTTCTAAATCCAAAGTTGACTATTCCTTATTCATCTATTGTACTGACAAATTAAAAATGTTTGTGTTGGTATATGTAGATGACATCATTATAACAGGTTCAGACAAAGAGGCAATTCTCAAGTTTATTGAACAGTTGAAGTCGAGTTTTCACATCAAGGACCTGGGAGAGTTGAGCTATTTTCTCGATGTTCGGGCATCCAAAGACACCTTGGGTCTGCACTTAAGGCAAGCACAATACATTACTGATTTGCTGGAAAGTACCAAAATGATTGGTGCCAAACCATTGGCTTGTCCTATCATATCTGGTACGAAATTATCGTCTCAACAAGGTGAATTGCTTCTTGATCTGACCAAGTACAGATGTGTTGTTGGAGCTCTTCAATATTGCACAATTTCTAGACCAGATATATCCTATGTCGTAAACCAATTGTGTCAGTTTATGCATAGTCCAAGGGAACCTCATTGGGTTGCTATCAAGAGAGTGCTCCACCATTTAAAAGGGACGGTTGATTTTGGTCTTCATTATTCACCATCTACTATTACTTTGAATGCATTTTGTAATTCTGACTGGGCTGGAAATCCAGATGATAGAAAAAGCACAAGTGGATATGGTATTATTCTTGGCAGGAACCTTATCTCCTAAAGTGCAAAAAAGCAAGGGATTGTGTCTAGATCAAGTACAAAGTTGAATACAGAAGCATGGCCTTGGCAACTGCAGAGATGTATTGGATTCGCATGTTACTAAAAGAATTACAGGTTATTTTAGCCTCTTCACCAATCTTATGTGTGATAATGTTGGAGCCATTACATTGGCCTCAAATCCAGTTTTTCATGCAAAAACAAAACATATAGAAGTCGATTACCATCTCATTAGGGAGAAGATGGTTAATCGTGATATTCAGGTGAAGCATATATCCACACATGATCAGGTTGCTGACATATTCACAAAAGGTCATGCAACAGCTCAGTTTCAGTTTTTGCGTCACAAACTAATGGTGTATGCCCTCCCCATCAGTTTGCAGGAGGGTATATTATTAGAGTATCACAAGACCCAGTCAGGGAGCAGTGCAAAAATTATGCAGAAAAATCTCAATCAGTTTTGACATCTCAATCAGTTTGACAGATTCAAACTCTTCCTAACGTCTGTAACAAATGTAGCTATTGTAAATCCTAGCTGTACTCCTTTAGATACTGAATTTTGTTATGTTTGTGATACTTATGCTTGTTCTTATTGTTTGCATTCTTCAATCATTGCTTTAGTTGCACTTACTCTTCATCTCTCCTCATAGACATGTTACAAAGTTGTTTTCCAGTTTACACACTTGAAAAATTTTGAAAAGCCTAATTCACCGCCGCCACAACACCCCCCCCCCCCCCCCCCCCCCCCGGGTTTCTTATCTAGGCATCACCCGTAGACTAGCTTACCAAACTGATGTATGGAACTAAAGTGCTGAGATCATTCATAGACATCGTGTTGGGCAAGCAAGGGGAGTTGTCTGAGCTGGTTAGGATCTGAGATGTTCAGGTAGGAGCAGAGCGAGTCGGAAGAGTGCGCTGCAGAATTTGAATTGAAAAAGCTGAAGAACAAATTTAATTTTCAAATTGAAGATTTTAATTTCAAAGATAAAGAATATTATAAATATTTGGATCAAAGAACTTATGCTACTCATGAGGATCTCGAGTTTGAACGTTGGCTGCCGCAGTGGGAGTATGATTTATCGCTTTTATGATATAAAAGATTAATGGCTGATTACGACAAGTTACAAAAGGAGGTCATCAAGTATAAAAAATGTTTCATCCAGACTTGAAATCATCAGTTTTCAAGAATACCCTACACAATCGTTTGACCAGCTTTTTGTCTATTGGCCTTCACAATACCTATGAGAATCCCTGATCCTTTCTAATGTTTTGTTACCTTGGTTTTTGTTGGAAGAAGTAGTGTTCTTGACTTTTGTGTCCCCTATAAATACTTCGCGATGTATTTTGGTTTTCTTAATGTGAATGCAGGAAATTATATGATTTTACGGGCCTTTTCAGATTTTTAATTAGCTTGGTCCTTTTTTCTCTTTTAAGTGTAGATTTTTCTCTTCCTAGAAAGATAAGATGGATCCAGTAGAAAGCGAGTAGGCAAAATAGAATAGTAAGGATGAATATAGTTGCAGAACAAAGAACTTGAAGATTATCAAAAAAGAAGGATTGTTCAAGAAGCATGGCTAGGAATTCCATTCATGTGGTCAACCATTAAGGAAAGCTAAACACCATTGCCTATGAATGCTCTGCAAACGCTAATCAAAATCAATTGTCTGATGCTAAATGGAATGCAAGCTTAACAATATGTAGACCTGATAATTTACCAAGTATTATTTTGGAGGGAGAAGATGCGTGATCAATTATGGAAAGTGTTACTTCTAGAGGATACGTCGCATCAATAATTGATCAAAGTATAATTTGTTTCTTGGAAATAAATGCTTGGTTCAACCATTTTATAATGTTCATTAATATTGGATTTTCTTAATGTGCAAAAGGGACACAATTCAAGAGCCAGATTTTATTGCAAACTTGGCTGGTTGGCAATTGTTTAGTCAAGAAGGCTCCAGCACTTTTGGCTATAAAAAATCAAGGTTTTTTTTTTATAATGTCCGAGCTTTTTGCTGTGATACTGTCCAATGCTAGGACATTATGGAAAAAAGAAGTTATCATCTTTTTTAAAGGAAACTTTAGGGACCCATTAAATCTTGCATCACCTGAATATGAATGCCAGTATTGTGGAGCTTTATTTTGGTATGAACAAGGTATCCATAAATCACGTAATACAACTAGACAAGCATTCACTTTATGTTGCCAAGAAGGAAGAGTAGGCTTTCCGTTGTAATAACAGACTCTTAACTTTTTTGGATAGTTTGTTTGATTTTAATGGAGGGAGAAGAGCTTAAAAATTTTGAGAAAAATATCAGAGTTTACAACACAATGTTTGCATTCACATCGATAGGTGCTAAAATCGATAATGAGATCAATAATAAGTTAGGTCCATATGTATTTTGTATTAACGGATAGGATCATCATAGGATGGATTTGCTGCTACCAGCTAATGGATAGAAGCCTAGATTCACTTAGTCATATATATATGATATAAAAAATGAGGTTAGCAATTGTTGATCCAAAAGGTTTGATTTTGATGATATAAAATATTTGAGTAGAAAGATTACTGATAGTATTTTTTTGGAGTATTTAAGATTGCATATAGAAAGCAAAGATAATCCCAAAATGATTCAAATATATATAGAAGAATGCAACCTAAAATGCTTAAGATGGAAAGGATGTAATAAGATTTTATGAACTATATAAAATGAGTTGACCCCAAGTCATAAGGAGTCAACCTCTAAACGCCCATAGGCTTAGATGGAAGATGTTATTTTTGAAGGAATTCAAGAGTCGACCCTAGAGGTATACAAGTCGATTGCAGTACAATGGAGCAGACTAGCAGACTTTCACGAGTCGATCTCTGAACCAATCGAGTCAAACCTAGAACAATTTTAGGCGAAAGACGAAAAGGAGTAAAAATTAGCCACTCTACGAGTCGACCCAAATAGATTACGACTCAACCCTTACCGAGCATGAGTCGACCCCAAAATAAGCCAAGTTGATCCCATATTGGCATTAGACAAAAGACAAAAAGTAATAAAACATAGCCCTTTTGTGAGTTGACCCAAGCAGATCACAACTCGACCCCTGCCAACCATAAGTCAACCCCAAGACAAGTTGAATCAACCCTAGAATGGCTACAAGCAAAAGATAGAATGCAATAAAAATGAGCACTTTTTTGAGTCAACATGAGAAAAAAAAAATTCAACTTCAGAAGATCACGAGTCAACCCTTGAAGATGTCGAGATGACCCCTCTGCATCTGACAACAGTAATGGCTAGTTCTCTAGCAAACTCAGAATAGCTCTATTCACTCCCAACGCTATTTTTTCCCATCCAATGGGTATAAACAATCTTCTAACTACTTTTGATCAAGATATAAATGGATTGGAACACCCGCGGAATTCAACCAAGAGCATAGAAGCCTAAATTCACTAAGTCGTACGTATATGATACACAAAATGAGGTTAGCAATTGTTGACACAAAAGATTTGATTTTAACGATACAAAATATTTGAGTGAAAAAATTACTAATAATATTTTTTAGGGATATTTAAGATTGTATATAGAATGTAAAGATGTCAACCCTAAAGGATGAATTTTGATGATTACAAAACACTTGAGATAATATTGTGTACTAATGATTGTTGGCTTAATTGTGAAGTTCTATAAATTAAGCAAAATCAGAAGAAATGAAGCACTGCAAAATCATTATTTCTTAACAAATACTTTATTGGATATGTTCTAAAAATAAAATGATCTTAATCCAATCCATGGATATCAAAGATGAAGTTTTAAGTTTTCTGTTTGAGAAATCTGAGTCGACCCCTAAGCAAAAAGGACAAGTTTGAGTTGACTCTGGCACGTTTTCTTCAAGTGGCATAGTCAATGAGTCGACCTCTGCAAAACATGAGTCGACCTTTGTGTAGTTCAAATTAAATAGAGAGCTTTTACCGCCTGAGATAAAGTTTGAAGAGTCGACCCTTGTTCCAATGAGTCGATCCCCGAAATTGAAGAGTCGACCATTGCGTTTGAAGAGTCGACCCCAATTCGAGCTTAGCCTCGCCAGAAAAATTATTGGATGAGTCGACCCTTGCGTTTAAAGAGGCGACTCCTGAAGAAAATGAGTTGACCCTTAAGGTTAAAGAGTCGACCCTTTGAAGTTACAACAGCAAGAGCCGTCTCAATATCTTGAAGTGCTGACCCAGTATAAACATGAGTCGACCCCTGAGTTACATGAGTCGACCCCTGTACTGTTGGGACCACAACGAAAAGCTTGTAACAACTTGTCTTCTTCTGTAACAGAAAAGATTTCCATCAGAACGAAAAGAAAGAAATTCAAATCTCTCTGATGAACTCGTCTATAAATTAAAGGGAACCTCAGAAAGGAAAGACAACGAGGAAAGAAACATAATCAAAGAGAAAAGACCACAATAATAAAAAAAAAAGAGAAGAAAAAGAGCTGAAAAGTTCATCATCCTCACCCGACATTCTTCAGAAATTTTTTTTTGTGAGAAAATCAGTTGAAGCTTCTCATTGCATCAAGAAGAGCTGGTGTCCAAGCATTGGAACATTCTTCCACAACCAACTTCCGTTAGATGTATGCTCTAGAAGCCAATCTGGCTGACACATTATTAATTCTAGGATATAATTTTGTACTTGACTTTATTATTATTGAATAATAAATAGGCATTGTTGCCCAGATAGACAACCCAAGAGGGGGGGTGAATTGGGTTTTACACTAATTTTGCAATTAAAACGTTTGTGGATAACTAATTAATTCTTTTTGCAGGTTAATTACTTAGATGCTGTGTGCAGTGAATGAAAAGAAAGTGCAAATAATAAGACAATCACAAACACAAGGATTTTATAGTGGTTCGGAGCTAACCCTTGCTCCTACGTCCACTCCCCAAGTCTCACTTCGGAATTCACTATAACCCCTCGGATTACAGCCGGTTGTTTTGCAAGCTCACAACCCAACTTGTTGTTTTACGAGGTCACAACGAACTCGGTCGGTTTTCCCAGGCTCACCGACTAGAACCACCCCGATTGTTTTTCCGGGATCACAATCGAACCCTTACACGTTGGTTTCAACCTAGGCTCACCAACAAACCTATATACCCTTGATTCAATCCCCTGATTGAATCAAGTAAGAACCAAATGGAAAGAACAAAGACAAACAGAAAAATAGAGCTTCTAAAAAGCAGATATACAGCGATATATATAAGAGAAAAGTTAAGAGCCCTCAAACACGTTTGAGATGAAGTAGAGAAGGGCTTCTTGAACTTTGGGTCTCCTCTTGAATGTCTGGATGACTTGGAGGCGGGAGGAGACTTCTTTAATGCTGGGAAGAGTTGGTTGACTGGAGTTAATGGCCCTCTTCCTTCTTTTCCGTTGAAATCAGTTTGCAGATGAAGGATTCTTGTTTTCTTTGAGTGGAATGTTACTTCTCTGCTTTGCTACAGTCCTCTGTGGTTATTTAAGCCATTCCCCACGGAAACTAGCCGTTAGACACACTTTACTAGCCGTTCTGCACATTCTGCACATCCTGACAATGTGTCCGTTGGGGTCGGAGTCGACTCGCGCGATCTGAAGTCGACTCGGCTGTAGCAGGAGTCGACTCATGCTTTTCTGGAGTCGGCTCGGCAACTGTTCCAGATTTAAATTAAAGTGGTCTTCTCGACTGGGAGTCGACTCGACTTAACCCGGAGTCGACTCGCCAACATCTGGAGCTGACCTTGCACTTTTGGAGTCGGCTCATCCCAAGGAATCCATAGATGTATTCTTCAACTTGGCTCACTCGAGTCGACTCGTGAATTCTGGGAGTCGACTCGTGAATTCTGGGAGTCGACTCGGCGCTCAGAGGCCGAACTCCCGATCTTCTGTCTTTTGGCTCGTGCAGTCTTGGAGTCGACTCGAACTGTTCCGGAGTCGACTCGGCTCTCAGTATCCGAAAAACAGTCTTCTGTCTTTTTGGAGTAGCACCGCCTTGGAGTCGACTCGAGCTGTCTTGGAGTCGACTCGCATCTCAGAGACAACAATACTATCTTCTGTCTTTTTGGGGTCGCGCTGTCTCGGAGTCGACTCGGGCATTGCGGGAGTCGACTCGGATCTCAGTGTCCGAAAACTGCTCTCTGACTTTTGCCTAGTATAACACTGAGAGTCGACTCTAGCTTTCTTTGGAGTCGACCTGCCAACCATCGGAGTCGACTCGCGTTCCTCAGGAGTCGACTCGGCTCTCAGGGTCCGAAAACTGCTCTCTGACTTTTTGTCTGTAACTCCCTGGAGTCGACTCATACTGCTCTGGAGTCGACTCGGCTAGCATCGGAGTCGACTCGCGCTCTTCAGGAGTCGACTCGCTGACAGATTTTGAGTTGTATCTTTCTGCTCGTCTGTCTGTTCTCAGTCGGAGTCGACTCGTAATGTTCCGGAGTCGACTCGAGCCTGTGCCAGTGCTTCTGATATGCTTGGAGGCGACTCGTAATATCCCGGAGTCGACTCGAGTCTCAGACTTTGGTTCATCTTGACTTCTTAACTTATCCAAATTGTCTTGAACCAAATCTAGAGACACTTAACCTTAAATTTACAAGAATATCACTGAAACACTAGATTGAATTCATTAGTAAACATAAGATATACTTAAATGCTTTGAGCTCATCAAAATCAAATAGGGTTATAATCAATCACTCCACAGGCATCTTTTTTATTCATATTTTTTATGTGTCTATGAATCATCCAAGAAATTAATAAGATGATGATACATATTTTCGAGAGTTGAGAATTTGAGCCATGTATCATTGGTGATTAATTTCTAAATGCTCCTGATCAATGGATCATCACGAGGACGGTGATCGATCCGATGAGATCAGTGCACAGATCGCTTTTCTTATGGATGGACGAGACTCGAGTCCACAGTGTAGAGACACTGAAGTGATAGTGCAGGTGCTTGTCAGAAAGAAGAGTCAAAATAGCTTCGTAAGATGGATCATATTTTAAAGAATTAGACTAAATGGTTAGCTATGGTATATGCGGAACCAAGCGTTCATAGCAAAAAATGAGGAGTTGCTAGTATAAGTCAATTAAAAATTACTGAAGTGATATGCACTAAATGGTTGATCATATTTTAATTAGCTTGGTCCTTTTTTCTCTTTTAAGTGTAGATTTTTCTCTTCCTAGAAAGATAAGATGGATCCAGTAGAAAGCGAGTAGGCAAAATAGAATAGTAAGGATGAATATAGTTGCAGAACAAAGAACTTGAAGATTATCAAAAAAGAAGGATTGTTCAAGAAGCATGGCTAGGAATTCCATTCATGTGGTCAACCATTAAGGAAAGCTAAACACCATTGCCTATGAATGCTCTGCAAACGCTAATCAAAATCAATTGTCTGATGCTAAATGGAATGCAAGCTTAACAATATGTAGACCTGATAATTTACCAAGTATTATTTTGGAGGGAGAAGATGCGTGATCAATTATGGAAAGTGTTACTTCTAGAGGATACGTCGCATCAATAATTGATCAAAGTATAATTTGTTTCTTGGAAATAAATGCTTGGTTCAACCATTTTATAATGTTCATTAATATTGGATTTTCTTAATGTGCAAAAGGGACACAATTCAAGAGCCAGATTTTATTGCAAACTTGGCTGGTTGGCAATTGTTTAGTCAAGAAGGCTCCAGCACTTTTGGCTATAAAAAATCAAGGTTTTTTTTTTATAATGTCGAGCTTTTTGCTGTGATACTGTCCAATGCTAGGACATTATGGAAAAAAGAAGTTATCATCTTTTTTAAAGGAAACTTTAGGGACCCATTAAATCTTGCATCACCTGAATATGAATGCCAGTATTGTGGAGCTTTATTTTGGTATGAACAAGGTATCCATAAATCACGAAATACCCAAGCTCATATATCCGACTTCAAAGTTTAATTGGACAATTATGCGGGCGTCCACTGCGAGACCCAGCCTGTGCACAGGGGCGCACGCAGCGGAGACGTGCGCGGACGATGGCCCATGCGCAAAGGCGCGCGTGGATGGGTCAAGCGTGGAGGCCAAGAGAGCGCACGGAGCGCGTAGGCGTCGGCCCACCTGCAGGCCGTGCGCGGGGCACGGAAGGGCGGACGCTGCGGCGTGCGAAAGAGGCGCACGCACCAGGCCTCGGGACGGCATGCGCAGAAGACGCGTGCCCAGACTTGGCCGTGAGCAGGCCGTGCGCAGGAGCGCGCGCGGCCAGGCCGAGCGGAGAAGTGCGCGCGCGGCGCGCGCACACAGTCGGCGGACCGTGCGCGGGCGTGCGCACGGCAGAGCGGCATTAACGCGCGCGGGGCGCGCGCAGAGGAGCTGGACCGCGCGCAGGTGCGCGCGCGGCCAAGTGAGCCAGGGTCGGGCCTTGCGCTAGGGCAGTGCACGGGGTGCACGGCAGGAAGGACGCGAGGGCCCGGCCAAAGATAAAGAAAAGGAGTTCAAAAATTAAGAGAAAACAACATAACAAAGCTAAAGCAATCAATTTCCATGGAGAAATCAAATAAATCTTCAGAAAAAAAAAAAGAGAAAAACAGCGAAGTTTGGATCAAAGAAGACGGGAAGCTTCCCGTGGGCAGGAGCGAGGAGGCAGACGACACCATGACCAAATGAGGCATCAGATGGAAAGGAAAGAGCGTGGAATTGGAGATAGGGTTCGAGCGAGGGTTTCGGTCGGTGCTGCTAGAGATCAACCGCAGAAGAGGAGGGAGGGAGGGAGGGGGAGCGAGAGAGAGAGAGAGAGAGTGGGAGACCGGGTTTCAAAGTCGGACCGAGGGCCGAGTAACGCCGGTTCGAACCGGAACTATGGTTTGGTAATGGGATCCGACCTGATTCGGCCTAGGCCCATTTTAGATACCCCAAGAAGTTTTGGATTGACACAATTCCATTTTAAAAAAGTTCCGCAATCTCGAGGTAGTTCACTAGTACATTTGCACATTCTCTGGTTATGTAATTTATAATTCTCCATAAAATAAGTATACCACGATAATAAGTTATACCTATATAAAATGAATATACGATAATGAAAATACGCCCCTTAACGGAAAAATGTTAAAAAAAAAACCTTTGGCCTCTCCAGGTAAATGTTATAAAACTCAGGTGCTGGTTCTTGATTATTTTTTTGTAAAGACCTAATTCCATCCTGTTTCTCAAACCATTTCCAAGCTGGATAAACCTGAAAATATTGATTAAAAAAAAAGCATCAAAATCCACATTGTAAACTCCAAAGTCACCATTTAACTGCTCCTAAGGCTTGAAGCTAAAATTGTAGGAACAATGTGAGCCAGTTTCATGTGCATTATGTTATATCATGGGCTAGAGAACCAAAGGAAAAAAGAAAACCCACAGTGTAGAAGAGGGATGCAAAGGTTTATTAAATTGACAATCATGAGGTCTCCAATTAGCATTTTCAATTATCATAATGGTTTCAGAGCAAATTATGGGTCAATATTAGGCCACAGAAATTTCTGATATCCATGTTTATGCTCAAACAGCTACAAAAGAAGCAACTTGAGAGTCTAAGGTACTTCTGATGCTGATTTTTTTTTGCCCTAATTTATATTAGAAATTTATTTTAAATTCATCATTATAGTAGGATTACTATGGTAAAGCAACCTGCATCTTTCGTTGCACTTCCTCCTCATCTGCTATAATAACATACTGGTCAATAACTTCATATTTTCTAGTAATTGGCGGAACAAGGCTAGATTTTGTCATACGAGCACCCCATTCACGATCATCAGTGATAGAATCTAAAGAATCATCCATTTTAAAATAGCCATCTCCTTTTATATCCCACATCGCTCCTGAATTCAGGTCCAAGTCACTTTCTGTATCTGAAGCAGAACTCTCACCTTCACCTCTATCATCTTCTTCAGAGAAATCATTTTCATGGTCATCAGATGTCTCACTATCAGACTCATGTTGTGGAACGGCCTAGTAGCTAAGAAACAAAATGGAAGACTTCGTTGCAGTACTCTACTGATTGAAGACTTGGAACTCCTTGAAAATAGGGTTCCCCTGATATACTACTTCCCCTTTTTCGTTATACCAAGGAGTGTTTCGGCGACTCTTCTCAGTGGAAATCGGAGAAAGAACTCAGGAAGAATGCTTAAAATCGAAGACGATCTTTAGCGATTTCGATGGTGAAATTCAAAGAAGAAAGAAAAGGCCTTAAATAGATGATTCCTAGGGTTTGTGGCTGGTTTTTAGATCGCTCTAGAACTCCCAGAGTCCGGCGATAATGGAGGAAGAAGACTCCAGTCGGGAGTCTTCTCCTTCTCCCAATCGCGAGCAACAAGGGCTCGCTTGATCCTCTCAGGCCGGCCCATTAGTCGAAAAAAAATTGGCTATTACATTTCCCCCCTCCCCTTAAGATAATTTCGTTCTTGAAATATGTGTTTAGTCCCACATTAGTTATTCAATGGGTAGATTTTGGGTACTTATACAAGATCAAGGAATCCAAACAATACCTTCTGACTAGCAATTTTGGATGAGATCCTGAATTATTACAAATGGTATTAGAGCAGACCTGGTCTAAAATCTATGTGGACTAGAGGACACTATAGCACAGATTCATTGGGGCTGACCATAGGCCGATCGTGGTGCTTGTGATTAGATTTGAATGGAACTCAAAATAGGGTTCCCCTGATATACTACTTCCCCTTTTTCGTTATACCAAGGAGTGTTTCGGCGACTCTTCTCAGTGGAAATCGGAGAAAGAACTCAGGAAGAATGCTTAAAATCGAAGACGATCTTTAGCGATTTCGATGGTGAAATTCAAAGAAGAAAGAAAAGGCCTTAAATAGATGATTCCTAGGGTTTGTGGCTGGTTTTTAGATCGCTCTAGAACTCCCAGAGTCCGGCGATAATGGAGGAGGAAGAAGACTCCAGTCGGGAGTCTTCTCCTTCTCCCAATCGCGAGCAACAAGGGCTCGCTTGATCCTCTCGGGCCGGCCCATTAGTCGAAAAAAAATTGGCTATTACATTTCCCCCCTCCCCTTAAGATAATTTCGTTCTTGAAATATGTGTTTAGTCCCACATTAGTTATTCAATGGGTAGATTTTGGGTACTTATACAAGATCAAGGAATCCAAACAATACCTTCTGACTAGCAATTTTGGATGAGATCCTGAATTATTACAAATGGTATTAGAGCGGACCTGGTCTAAAATCTATGTGGACTAGAGGACACTATAGCACAGATTCATTGGGGCTGACTATAGGCCGATCGTGGTGCTTGTGATTAGATTTGAATGGATTTGAACCCTTAGCCTGATAAGAACGTCAGGGCTTAAATGAGAGGAGTATGTGAGGATCCGTGCAAGCGTGTATGTTGCTTTACCATAGTATGTTATTACAGCTATAATGATGTAATTTCAACATTCATATTAAAATAAATAAATGGTATATGGACAATTCCACCATAGTATATGCTAGATGGATATATGGAAGTACGTATTCCATGGTATAATTTGATATTTTAAAATTTTCAAATTAAATGTGTAAATAATGTCATGACTTGGTTTCTCATGTACAGGCTGTTTGGCTAGCATATGACCAAGAACGAAATTCTTGAAAAATTTTGCCAACTTGGGGCAGATAGCCTTTATCTCTTGGCTGCTTAGTTCGCCTTCATTCCTTTTGACAAACCTTGTCTCCCTCTCATTTCAGCACATGTACTCTCTTTTTTTTCTTTTTCCCTCTCCTTCCATTATCCAACAAGATGAATCCATGGTCTTTCACCTTCATTCCTTTTGAAAAACCTTCTCTCCCTCTCATTTCAACACATTTACTCTTTTTTTTCTCTTTCCCTCTCCTTCCATTATCCAAACAAGATGAATCCATCGCCTTTCCTTCTCTTTCTCTCACCATTTATATGTCTCCATTCCCTTCTCCATCCACATCTTCCCCCTCTTTTATGGCGGCAGCAGCACCCCACCCCCCCCCCCCCCCCCCCCCCCCGCGCGTACAAGGACAATGCTGCTGCAGCATCAACCCCGCCTTTGCTGTGCCCAAGAAGTAGCACATGCTTTCCAGATCCCCAGTAGAGCTCCTCAATATATTGCTTCAGTTCCCACGCATTTTTCTCCACTGATGCCTGAAGACTTAAATCAAGCAAAATGATCGAATATCTAATATAGCTTCTGTTACTCATATTCATGCAAAGCTGAATTTGTTGGACAGGTTGGATGTGCTAACTAGCTCAGATTCAATGCCGACCAACATAGAGCATAATATGTCTTAGATAATATAACTCTTTACGCCATCGGGCACTCGATAACGTAATTAATTTTGGAATGCAATTTTAGGATATTTGACCGCGATTCTAGAAATTAGGATTTAAAATAAATTTCTAATATAAATTAGGGCAAAAAAAAAAAATCAGCATCAGAAGTACCTTAGACTCTCAAGTTGCTTCTTTTGTAGCTGTTTGAGCATAAACATGGATATCAGAAATTTCTGTGGCCTAATATTGACCCATAATTTGCTCTGAAACCATTATGATAATTGAAAATGCTAACTGGAGACCTCATGATTGTCAATTTAATAAACCTTTGCATCCCTCTTCTACACTTTGGGTTTTCTTTTTTCCTTTGGTTCTCTAACCCATGATATAACATAATGCACATGAAACTGGCTCACATTGTTCCTACAATTTTAGCTTCAAGCCTTAGGAGCAGTTAAATGGTGACTTTGGAGTTTACAATGTGGATTTTGATGCTTTTTTCTTAATCAATATTTTCAGGTTTATCCAGCTTGGAAATGGTTTGAGAAACAGGATGGAATTAGGTCTTTACAAAAAAATAATCAAGAACCAGCACCTGAGTTTTATAACATTTACCTGGAGAGGCCAAAGGTTTTTTTTTTAACATTTTTCCGTTAAGGGGCGTATTTTCATTACCAATCCCATATTCCAGACAGCTGATTGATTTGCCTATTTATATGACAGGGTGACTGTGATGGATATGATTTGGTTGTTGTTGATGCTATGCACAAGGCAAACTATGCAAGCAGAATCTGTCACTCTTGCAGGCCTAACTGTGAAGCAAAGTAAGCTTTCATATGTTAACTTATATGCTGATTCACTTATCTCCATCCCCCCCCCCTCGCTCCCCTCCCTTCACATCAAAAAATAAAATAAAATAAAAAAATCTCCACCCCCCTTCATCTCTCTCTCTCTCTCTCTGTCTGTCTCTCTCTCTGTCTCTGTCTCTGTTTCTCTCGCAAGTTCAGGAGAACAATTGATAAATGTCACATAAATAGGCTATTATTATATGACAACAAAAACACATTTTAAGAACATTTTTAGTCTGGAACTGGCTTAACTTCCATCTCTTATTTGGTATGAGCGATCAGTGTTTTATTTTTGACATCCCCATTGTGTGCGCTTTAGAGAGAGAGAGAGAGAGAGAGAGAGAGATCTGGATTTGTTGCATCTAGCATTTGAGCTACATAATATTCTTACCCAGTTCTGGACAGTCTAAACCAGTTGAATTTAGCAAGTGCCAGAATAGGAGCTGGGTCTTTGCATTTGTATGAACTTTGGTTTTTGATATTCCCCTTTTATTTTACTGTTAGTCTAGCTTATGTGGTTTTCCTGTTAATTGGACACTAGTCAGATCTTAAAAAACCTTAACATTATTTATCATTCTTTCTTTACTTTGGTTTTGTTTTCCTGGTTTTTAGCCCATCTTAATAATTGATTTTGTTATTTTAACAAGTTTGGTGGATTTTTACCCTTTTGTTAGATAAGGATTTTTGTCATTAATAATAAAGATGAGGGCCATGGAAAGAATTGAAGAACTTCATGACTACTCTTATACCAAGATGTGATGGAAAAAGTAAGCATTCTCAAAATCCAAAGTTAACTTAAAAGAGTGGTCCCCTAGTACCTTGCATGAGAAAAATCAAATATCAGTATACTCCCACTGCACCCCCAATACCTCAATAAGAAAAAGCATAAAAAAAATCATTGTGTGTGTGTGTAAGCTCTGCTCTGCCGATGGTAATAGTGTCAACCTCTAAAAAAAATTGTACTAACAGCTCTGCTCACCTACCAATAGCACAGATACAGGGGATAGAGTGAATTATGGGATACAGGGGATAGAGTGAAAATATTAAAATTTCAAGAAAAAGTTATACAAGAAAAGTAGCACAGATATACTAATCTGAGATGAACATTAACATTAAGCTATCCATAAGGAGTTTCATGTGCCAAGTGAAAAATTATCACATAAGCTATTCAGGGAACCTAATTAGACACCGAGAGTAATCTAATAAGGGTAGGGGGCACTGCACATAATTTTACATTTGCTAGGGCATTTTGTTTGAAGTAATTCATCTTCCCCAAACTTGAAGAAAGTTTCGAGGCAAAAAAGAAAACAAGAAATAGCTAATCTAAGACTGATGTCGTCTACCCAATTAATTTTCCAAGAGACAAAATAAAATCAATATCTTTCACTCAAAAAAATGGAACTTTTCTAATCTATAATCAATAAAAAAATATGCCTTTAACCATGGTCACAAGATACAGCAACACATAGATTCAAATAGACACCCATAGAATCCTTAATTCCGGACAAAAATATAAGGGGAAAAAAATCGCCAGTCCTCTCAAATAAACAGAGCCAGAACTACAGAATCGAAAGGTCAAAATCCAAAACAACCACCAAAACCATCCTGAGAAAAATCTGTGACCCATCGAAGACCAACAATCAAATTCTGATATCCAAAACCAAGCTCAAGAGCCATCCAAAAACCAACATATACCATGCCCGTGAAGAGAACAAGTTTTGAAATCACACATCAAAAGAAAGAAACTTATAAAAATCCAAAAAAATAGCGAGCCAACAGCAAACCTACCTAACAATATCCTGACCACGGGGTGAGAATTTACAGCTATGGGGAGCGATCTTGCTGTCTCCACCATATTTGGAACACGGGCTCAGGGAAAACTATACTCACCTTTCTCTCCCTCTCTGTTTGTCCGTCTCTCTCTCTCTCTCTATGTATCTCTCGCTGTGGCTTGGCCAACCTGATGTGATTCCAGCTCCTAAAACCCTTGCTTCTGGAAAGGTTAGCTGTCCTTCTTATGTGGGGAGGGTTGCGTTGGGTATGGCTTAGATACAAAGTACTCATTTTAGATCTCCCAAGGATGAGCTTTATCCTCTCCACAATCCACAATCTTTATGGTTCTTACCTTTTTACTGCTTGGGCTTGTTGGGAATTGGCTACCTGTCTTATTACTGTGGCTGCTCGCACTTCTTGTTGGGAATTTTCTGGATTGTTGAAAATTTCTTACAATATATTTTTTTGTTTTTCCTTGATCTTTGAAATATTTTATGGATGAAATAACAAAAATGATCCAGTCATTTATTACATATATTTATGAATTTTATGATTTATCCATTAATCAAACCTTTGTGAATTATAACTTAACGAAGCTATGTGCTTCTTTTTTTTTTTTAATGGTATCACTTATTGCTTGATTTTGCTTCTCACAAGCTTATTTTCTCATAAATAAATATATAAATATTTTAAAATTTTTATATTGTTTATTTGATATTTTAAATTTTTGTTTACATGAATTCATCCTGAATTTTGGGTAATTCTTTGCAATTTTTTAAAATTTTGAGTCAAGGTGATTGGGGTTTGGGTTGGGGATCGAATCATAAATTGTCATTCATAGTTGAAACCGGAAGAAAAGTTGTAGAAAGGATCTCAAAAAAAAAAAAAGATAGAAGTCCTGGAATCTTAAGAAGCTTTAAATTTTTCAAAGAGAGGAAGTCATCCAAATTATGATGATCCGGGAAAATATTAGCATCTTGGACTCACAATCTCTAGATTCAACACCCCTAAGAGCAGTTTGTATAGCAGAAAAAGATCTAGAAAAACCTAAGCGAGAGTAGTAATCTGCTGGATTATTTGTTTAAGTTGTGTTTGGATGTTGATTAGCTAACCATAAAAAGTTATTTGTTCCCTTATCCAGCCATTGTTTAAAAGTTATTGTTGGTTGAAAAGGTCTAGGTTAAATGGATAAGGACCAATTTTTGGATATATGAAGCTTGGTTTTCTATTTGTTGAAAAGTCTATAGGCCTCACTTAATCGAAGCAAATCAGTATGAAGTCTAGGCTCTAGTATGAGATCTCAAGCTCTAAAGTACAGATCCAAGATCTCATACATGACCAATTTTTGGATATATGAACAATTTTTTTTTAAAATTTTTGGAAGACTATTAAAAAATTATCAGCTCCCCTTTCCCAAGACTGTCTTCACAAGCCTTTTAAATGTGGAGAACAATTCTTCCAACTCAATTTTAGATTTTACATGCACAAGATCAGAAATGAGCGCAAGTTGCAGCTTGTACTTTTGTTCAGTTCAAGATAGTCAAACAAATCTCTTTGGCAAACATCTTTTGGTCAGTCAATTTTTCCTTCAGTTATGAACGATAGCTGCAAAAGATGATGGTGAACATAAAGCAATGTGTGAAGAGATGGTTTTCACGATAAATCTTGCCTTTGTAATGCCATCACTAGATCATTGGGGAGTCAGATCCAGTGGTAACACAGAACTCAAGCCTTCCTAAAATCAAGCAAAATATTTCAATGGTTTGATTTTTTTTTTTCTTTACCTTTTTGTGTTGGTTGACAAGATAATTAGGCAGTGCAATGTTTAGTATTTTTGATTGTACGGAATTACAGCCTTAAAGAAACCCATGCTATTAGTATGCATTGCCAGACTAAATACTTTCTATCTTTGGTGCGGACACCGGTGCCAGGTCACCCGTCACTCGGGTTTATGGTCGCTGCAGAAGGATGGTCCAGCCAGTTTGATTTTATTCTAGGAGTGATTTTATGTTATTTGGGCTTATTAGGATATTTTCTTATTTGACAGTCTTTGGAACTTATTTTGGTATTTCGTTATTTTGAGGGTCTTTTGTGAGACTAGTTTCTTTTAAGTTTTTTTTTTGCATTTTTGGATCTATAAATATGTTGGACCGTACATCGTTTAGGGTTATGCTATGAATGAAATAAAAATTCATTCTCTTTCTTCAAGCTCTGGCATGTAAAACCCTGAGCGGAGCTAGGTGCGAAGCCGAGTTCCTTCTCCTCCTCCCTCCTCTCTCCTTCTTCCCTATTTCTCCTCTCCCTTTTCTCTCTTCCTTTCTCTCCCTACTGTCCTGCATCAACTTTGGTATCAGAGCATGGCTACGCAGAAAGAGAAAATCTTGGGTTGCTGTGGGTCGTGGGCTTAGGCTTCATGCGGGAGGAAAAACTTTGGGGTGTCTTCTCCAGAAGGTTCACTATTCCCTCTTCCGCTTCCCTGCTCCCCGTTTCTTCTTCCGAAACCGAACTTCCAAGCCCTGTTCTCGTGAGCGTCTCCTCCTTCCAGCGGCGTACAAGAAGAGAAAGAGAATCCCTGAGACATGGCGACCCCGAGGAAAGCAAAGGGAAACCCCTCCTCCATCGTCATCCTTGTTCGGATATGAGAAGAGGAGCACCGCTGCCCCTCCCTGACACCCCATCGTCCTCAACACTGCCTCTGCCCCTTCATCCTCGTCGAAACCCTTGACCCTGTCGCCAGCCAACGCTGCACTCCACACGCCCGTCACGGAAGCCGGCGTAACCGCCCGCAACAACCCGCAGAGAAGAAGCACAATAACGGGTTAGTGGAGCGAGTTGCGCCCGTCAACCTGAATCCACTTGGTTTGAAAAAAAAAGAGAAAAAAAGAAAAAAAAGAAAAAAAGAGGAAAAAAAGAGAAAGAAAAGAAAAAAAAGAGAAAAAAAAAGAAAAAAAAGGATTACCTGTTCGTCTTCTTCGTCCGCATGCCGTGCCGCCGTCGCCCTCGCCGCATCGCCACCCTCGCTGCTCCGCCACGCCATCTCCTGCCGCCACCGAGGATGATCAAAATCTGGCTACACTTGGATCCCGCGCGAGGAGCTACAACAGATTGACCTGGACTTGTTGGAGTACTACCGGGGCTACACCGAGCCACTTTTATCAAGGTCGACTTCTTCCTACCTGGGGGGAGTTGGTGCGGACACCAGTGCCAGGTCACCCATCACTCGAGTTTACGATCGCCGCAGAAGGGTGGTCCAACCAGTTTAATTTTATTATGGGAGTGATTTTATGTTATTTGGGTTTATTAGGGTATTTTGTTGTTTGACAGCCTTTAGGGCTTATTTTGGTATTTTATTATTTTGAGGATCTTTTGTGAGGCTTCATAGCTTTAGGGTTTTTGGGCATTTTTGGGTCTATAAATATGTTAGAAGGTATATCGTTTAGGATTATGCTATGAAGGAAATAAAAATTGATTCTCTTTCTTCAAGCTCTGGCGTGTGAAACTCTGAGTGGAGCTAGATGCGAAGCCTAGTTCTTCAACCCTCTTTCTCCCTCCTCTCTTCTTCTTCCCTATTTCTCCTCTCTCCCTTTTCTCTCTTCCTTTCTCTTCCTGCTGTCCTGCATCAATCTTTTCATATGCTCTAAGAAAATGTAAAGAATGCACTATGCTTATGACATAATTATCGTCCATTATTGCCGCTACTTAAATAATCAAGGGGGTTAATGAAAGAAAGAAATCTATCATTTACATGAAGATGCCAAAGTTAACTGACAAATGCAGAAATACATTACACAGTAACCCAAAATTGGAAGTAAGTAGTTCAATTATTTGGCAAATTCAACAAGCCAATACGTACAAATCTTAATGTGTTCTTGCATGCAACAAGGCAACATTCTTTTTTAGTTGAACATCAGGAAATTAGAAGTACAAGCAGAAAAGGGAAGGTCATTGAACTGGCATCTATAACAAGCTCGAAATGAGACATTAATAAAGCATGCTTTCTAAGTTCCATAGAACAGCATGTACTCATCAAGCGCTAGTTCCAAGATAGTAATTATACAAGCATAATGCCCCATGCCCTAAGTTTATGATATTCAAAACCTAAATGTACGAGTTCTGTTTTAAATTAAAACTAGAAGGAATTTAATAAAACATTCGGCAGAACAGTAAGAATCCAACCGCAAACTACAACCAAAGAAAGCAAGTAGAATATTTACAACAACATAGAAGCTCAAGTAACTTCATTTATTTTCCATTTTGGCATATAGGGAAGGAGGGGATGAAAGGCACATGAGAATAATAGTCTTACCAGAACTCTGCCATTTCACTTGATGGAATCTGCTTTGATAAGGATTCTTAAAATATCCGCAAGGGTTCTCTCTGCCATGAAGAATCCACAGCCACAGCGTAAGAAATTTTTCCAAAGGAATTTATCACCTCAGAATAAGTAGAAATAAGGAAGTGAATGTGCAAGTCTGTAACCTCTTCAGGAGGATCATACTTCTGGCCGGCCAAGGAATAGACTTTCTTCTGAGCCCTCACTTTGACAGCCGTTGTTTTGATTGTTTTGGCAACAGTTCTCGCAGAAGTTGATGACGATTTTTCTTTCACCTTCGTTCCAGAATCAAAACTTACATAAATCAAACAGAGGAAATACATGCAAAGAGGAAGAATTAAGTAAATGAGCACCCAAATTGGATTTAAGGGATTGCAAGAAATTTTAATTATTTCACTGTTGATTTAAAAAGCCAGAAGTTAAAATTATGGGGGACCAACAGAAAAGAAAATTATTGCATTCCAGAACCTCCATCAAGATGAACTCTAACATGAACATAATCCAAGAAGGCCCAATTTATTTTAGACTAAATCAAGAAGAAATAGAAGAGAATAAATATGCATTAATTTTTAAAGAAAAATAAACGTCAAATTTTGGGATCTGAAATCGAAACAAGACAGCATAGAGAACAAGTATTCCATCACCACAAATCACTAGAGAACACTACAAGCAAGCAATTTCCTGCCAAATTCTCAACCGGATAATCCAGGAAACAGAGGAACACACCACAAAATCAAAATCTACCCTCCAAAGACCACAAATCAAGCAAAAATGGAAAATCTAAGCGACAATTATAGTAAAATTTGATCAAACAGCATGAATCCACGTGTGCACCTCCAGCAAATCCAACTAAAAGTTTATCCTAAAGCCGTCCGACAACAAATCCACATACCGCTACCGATAGATCACAGTAATTCTCAGACAAGATCGAAACTTTCCCAAGACAACACAAGAGCATTCGAGGAATACCCCCTGTTTGGAGGCGACAGTCACAGCTTTCTGCTTGGAGATCGAGACCGCCTTCCCCGATCCATCCACCTTCTTCGCCCTCTCCGACGAGACCACCGCCTTCCCCTTCCCCCCGCCGCCGCTCCCCTTGACCGCCGCGGACGAAAACAATTATATCAGTTCTTATCCATTTTACTACCCGAGGTCGGGGGTGGAGGGCCAAACCGAAGACCCCATTTGGGCCACTCCCAAGGCCCTCAGTATCCCATGGCCGCGGCTCGCTCGACATGCCAAACATGGGGAGGTCCTGGCCAACAGGCAGGGAGGTCCCCAACCCTGACTCCAACTCCTGACAGGGTGGGCTGTATTGGAAAGGCCCTGCTGGTACCTCGGGGGGCTAACCAGGGTATGCTTGTCCTGGACCAGCAAGTCCAGCTTAGTCAGACCCCCGACCCCAAGGCTGACTGGGCCAGTGGGCCCACCACAACCTAGGCCTGTGGGCCCCCCATGTCCTGGCCCTATGGCCCCCTACAGGCTAGGCCTAAGGGGCCTGGGCTCGCGGCCAGCCCCAGGGCCCAGCACCACCAGGGCCTGCAGATGGGCCCGCGGGCCCTACGCGTCCAAGAGCCTCGCGCCTCAATCACGGGGGCGCGGCCCCAGCACCAAGCGCGCCCTCGGCGCGGGGCGCAGACCCAGCACCGGCACGGTACGCGCCGTCGACGCGAGGCGCGCCGTCAACATGAGGCTCTCTCCCTTCGGGCCTCGTACGCAGTGTTAGAGCAAGCGCCGTTCCCTTTATATAAAATAAATAAATAAATAAAGTTATATTTTGACCTCTCAACTTTCTCAACGTCTCACATGCACCCTTATATTTTAACAAGTCTCAATTGGTTGCTTAAAATTACTTCTGTTGCAATAGATCCTGTCAGCTATCCCTGATATTAAGATATTACAGCATATGACCAACACACGATGACTTCAAATTAATTTAGAACTAAAATACCCCGATATTTTAGGGTTAAGAGTCGTTCATGGGACTCCACTAAATCCATTCTTCTCCTTTGTCTCCTCTCCGCCACTACTCTGAATCAAGTTCAATATCTAGATGTGATGAGATGGGAAGAGATATATGGAACTAGAACAAATCCATCGTGACCTCGTGGCCCCATCCCCCCCATATCCATCTTCAGCCCCCCAATCTCTCTCTAAGGGCTCGATCCATTGACTGGCCCAATGACCTCCTCGCACGAATCTTAGAGCAAAGAAAGAAAAACATTATTTATGCCTCATGTGTCTTGGAAGAAGTAGACTTTTTTCAGGAGTTTGTCTTCTTCCCAAACTTCATCGGGCACGAGGAGTCTGGTGCTTCGTCGGAGATGAGGTATGACCACTAAACCCATTTCCCCCTTCTTCACAGTTCTAAGGCCACCATTATCGGCCATTTTTGAATCGACTGATGGCTAGAACTCCTTGAAAATAGGGTCTCCCCTGTTTTTATGGCTCTTCAGATATCCTACTAAAATTTTAGTGCCTTCTTTGTTGGTTACCCTAAAGAAACTAAAGGATATTACTTCTACTTTGCTGAAGAACAAAAGTTGTTCGTAAGTAATAAAGCTATTTTCTTAGAGAAAGAATTTCTTAGTGAAGGAACTAAAAGCTCTAATGTTGAGCTTAGGAAAGTTCAACATGTAGAAGATCCGACACCATCCACTGAACCAATTGAGTTGGATTTGATTAGATCAGATCCAGAACCCATCTTAGATGCACCATTAAGGCGATCAGATAGAGTACCACGTCAGCCGGACAGATACTACGGTTTCTTGGTCCGGGATGGGGATCCTGTCGAACTTGATGAAAACGATGAGGATCCGATCACCTACATGGATGCGATGCAGAGGTATGACTCTGATGCATGGCTTGGAGCCATGCAATCCGAAATGGAATCCATGAAGGTCAATGATGTATGGACATTAGTTGACCCACCCGAAAGGATTAAACCCAACGTTGGGGACACGTAGTCATTCTTTGTTTTGATCGGTGGTGATGTGACGTTGGAAAGATCGAGCACGCGGACGAGGTTCCCTAGAAGAAATAAAAGGCTGCCCGAACAAACTCCCCCTCTCTTTATCTGTGGGCTCGCCAGCTGACCCAAACATTTGATGGGGACTCCTTTTACACGAAATAAAAAAAAATAATTTCTCGAGTAACTATAAAAAATTATATTCTGCATCACATAGCGGTGCACCAATATAAATAATTAATAAATAAAATCTATAGAAACAAACGATTGTGATTGAAGTGCTGCACGTGGTGTACGATATAATTTCTTAATAACTATTGCTCCATTTTTTTCTCTTATACATACATACATATAGAGAGAGAGAATGCTATTGGTCCAGTGTGCATCATTCACCACCCATGCATCAGTGCAAATGTTTCTTTTACCAGCCTTGCCAATCTCAGATTTTGATGTAAAGAATTAAAGACCTATTTTTTATTAAAAGTATAATAGAAATTATATATAATATTTAAAAAAAAAGTAGGTGGCTAATCAAACATAAGTATTTTATAAATCTGTTGTGTTTTATGGCAAACTAATATGCTAAAAATACTTTATTTTTAATTAATTAGGGCAAAAAAAAATATAATGAACTAGACTCTCAAGATGGCCTAATTGACCAAGAAACACAACCATATTCCAAGTGGAAGCTACTTATATCAGTTCGATTACCTCTTATGAAGAGCTCAAGTTGCAAACACTAAGACCTAATTAACCAATATTAAGTCAATAGGTCTTCCACTGTAGTAGAGCTGCTAAGGTCTTTCTAATGTTGATTTGTCTCGGCTGGATACAGTGGTCAAGTTGCATTGGGGGGCTGGACCTCTCTATAGACATGAGATGTTGTAGGATAAAGGTGGGGTTGGGCACCAATAACTGTTAGGTGAGGACCCAATGACGACTTTATTCCTACGGTTATACGGTGGGTCTGACTTAACTAAGAAATAGGACCAATAACTGTTAGGTGAGGTCTTCATGGCTTAGAGACCAAGTTGCACTGCAACATGCTTGAGAAGCATTGTACAAGAGTGGTACACTCATCCATCTATGTGTCACCAATAACTGTTAGGTGAGGTGCCATGTAGATTGATGAGACCGCAGTACCTACTAGAAACCCTAGTCGCGTAGGATTTCCGTTTTCTTACCAGGGGATTGTAAGAAATTCGAGAAAATAGTGGGAGGTACATTTGTTCTAAAAGTTCTTAGAACAGATTAAGGATCAAGTACAAAAGTCTAACTAGAATCTTTACTCTCTGCAGATCATAATGTCAGCCTCAAACCCTTTGACCCGTATTCTTGAAACCAACCGATTGACTAGTACCAATTACAGAGACTAGCTTGGAAATCTCAAAATTGTTCTGAATTGCGAGAAAATAGGCTATGTGCTCGACAATGACATCCCCACATTACTAGCACGTCCGACTACTGATCAGCGTGTGATGCATGAAAAGTGGACAGACGATGACATTAGGGTCAAGTGCATGAAGGTTAATTCCTTGCTAGTAAGAAGGCACTTCTTCATAAAATTTTAATAGTCTTGGGTTTATTCACTCTATCCCCTGTATCCCATAATTGTGCAGTCTCTGCGAGAGAATCTAAATAGTCCCATGCCTCATCGGGTTGCTTTTCCAAAAATAGACCATTGCACATAGTCTCTATAAATTGTTTTAACTGTGGAGACAACCCTTCGTAAAAGAAACTAATGGTTCTCCATGTTTCAAACCCATGATGAGGACAAGAGAGAAGCAAATCTTTAAATCTCTCCCAGCATTCATAAAATGTTTCATGGTCTTTTTGTTGGAAATTGCTAATGTGCCTTTTCAAAAAGTTAGTCCTTTGTGCGGAAAAGAATTTTTTCAGGAATTCTCTTTGCATATCATGCCATGTTCCTAGCGATCTAGGTCTCAAGGAGTTCAGCCATGTTTTGGCTTTATCCTTTAAGGAAAAAGGGAACAAGGTCAATTTAAGGACATCTTCCGATACATTTGGCACTCTAAATGTGATGCTAATTTTCTCAAAATCCTTAAGGTGAAGATAAGGGTTCTCGGATTCCATTCCATGATACTTTGGCAGCAATTGAATTACTCCTGGTTTGATTTCAAAGTGTCCTACGTTTTCAGGAATAATCATGCATGAAGGTTGACTAGTCCTAGTGGGGTGTAAGTATTGTCGAAGTGTCATAACTGGGGGTCTACCTTCATCACCATGGTGACTTCCTACATCATCAGGAAAATTTGCCATCTCACAAGGTGTGAGATACTGCGAAGGAATTTCAAGGATGTGTCCTAAGGGATGATCTAAAGTTGTACGACTAAATCGACTGGTGTCGTCCCTATTCCAACCTAGCATACAAAATTTAATTAAAATTTTATATATATATATATATATATTTAATAAATATAAATATAAGTACCAACTAAAGATACCCTAAAACGACATCCTAAAAAAAAATCTATTCACAATCACACATGCAACTAAACATTACACCTCAATTTCTAATGTTTTTCTTAAATTTCTAGACAGCTCCTAACTGGTTTGAAGAGGGCACCTAAGCCTCCAATCCGGTCTAATGAACCGAGTTGACCAGGTAAGCTCCCAGGTAAGTGGAGGGGTCACGATGCGTTCGCAAAGGTCCCACTTAAAACCCACTTGCCTCGAACAGATGAACTGTCTCCCTTATAGGGACAAAGCTTGCCTAGACATCAACTAAGCCACAGAGCGAAATTGGTGCAACTTTCGGTGGTATTCGTCCTATTGAGCTCGAATGTCCTTAGGGGCCAACGTCTAGTTGATTTTAATTAAGCTTAGGATATTTATGCAATGGGGTAATTTTTGGGCTAAGAACAAGTGATGAAATCCCGACCTTATCTTTTTAAATGGGTTCAGCCCTTAGAATATTTTATGCTGATGCCTTATACTATATGCAACAATAAAGAGTTTTTTTTTTAATGTTTTATGATATGTCATTAAATTTCATTGAATAGGTGATCAAGCAAATTATTTATTTATTTTTTTAAAAAAAATTTATGAGTTGAAGTTTGAAATTTGAATTCTGAAATTTGAAATTTGAAATTTTAGATTTTTTCTCTTTTTTTTTAATTTTTGAATAATCATCCTTGATCTTTTCTTAAAGTTTTTTTTTCTTAAATTTTCAATTAGCAACAAGGGTTAATTTGATATAATAACAATAAAATTCTGATTCTAAAATAATTAAATGCAGAAAATTCAAAACAGAAAGCAGCAAAGTTTCGTATTAATATAATGGTCTTAAAGAATTTTCAATCAGATTTCAAATTTGAGTTCAATCAGACGGTTAATTACTTTGATATCAGAGTTTGATGCGGAAGAGGCGTACGGCTGGATGAGGCTGTGGCTCGTAAGGTGAACGGGATGAGTGGACGAGGAGTGCGTTCGTGAGGAGCATCCTAGCCAGCTGCGAGATACCCAGACGCGGACGCTGAGGATTGTGAGACGCGCTGGATGGGGAAGGAAATCGTGAGAGCTGGACGTGGAAGCTTGGATGCGGACGGATGAGACTTGGGAGGAGCGGACGGACGTATGGGATCGCACGAGATTGTCGACGAAGAAGCCTGCCGCGGGATCTTTGGCATGCATTGCGAGAGGGTCGTGGACGGCTGGGAAAGGGAATGCTCAATCTGGGAAGTCCTTGATTTGGAATCAGAAAGCTGACTGCAGATGGCTGGATTGGGGGCTTGGACAGCTGAAGATGAAGCGTGGGATAGCCAGCCAATACTCGGGATAATTCCCCAATTACACGTGATCTTTCTTTATTTTGATCCCCAATGTGCTCAAGAAGCTGTGGCATGTAGGCTTGTGTAGCTCCGGTGCAAGTGTGCTTGACCAGGTTCAATTACGCTCCTAACATCATCAGGCTTGGAGCCATGCCTTATCCCAAACTATACAAAATGCGTATTTAAACTCTAATTTACGATAACCTGTGCCAACAAAAATATAATATTAAATCAGCCATATTATCATTGTCTTGTTAGCAATAATACTAATTTAAGTGGTATGTAGATCGCACTTTTGTGCTCTCATCAGTACCCTTGTTCTCTAACAAGCACCTGCACTCTCACGTCAGTGTTCCTACACTGTGGACTCGAGTCTCGTCCATCCATAAGAAAAGCGTGTGCACTGATCGGATCGATCACCGTCCTCGTGATGATCCATTGATCATGAGCATTTAGAAATTAATCACCAATGATACATGGCTCAAATTCTCAACTCTTGAGAATATGTATCATCATCTTATTAATTTCTTGGACGATTCATAGACACATAAACAATATGAATGAAAAGATGCCCATTTATTATTCAATAATAATAAAGTCAAGTACAAATTTATGTCCCAGAGAAAATAATGTGTCTGCCAGATTGGCTTCTAGGGCATACATCTAACAACTACATGCTGCTAGGTGTCACTGGTGGATGGTGGGACTCACAGGGATTATCTCGATGATCGATAAACCCTAATGAGTAGAGTTGGAATCGTTCCAATCCATTGAAAGGAGTTTTCAATGATATTGTGATAGAGATCATAATATATCTCACTACCAGTCAGAATAGAACCTATGGGGTCACACACATTAGAAGTATTGACCGATCCGATGGTTGGATCGTGATTAGGAATCACAAGTAATCAATTCGATTGATAATCAGTTGAAGAAGGAATAATGGAATTAATTAATTGGACTTAAACACAAAACCTACTTCGAGTAGGATTCCTAGAGTCCTAATTGGATTGGGACTGGGAATCCTAGTTGGAGTAGGACTGGGATTCCTACTTGGAGTAGGATTCCTACAATCCTAATGAGATTAGGAGTTTGGAATTAAAATTGGATTCCTACTTGGAATAGGATTCCTAGAGTCCTAATCGGATTAGGACTTCGGATTCAAATTAGAGTCCTAATTGGATTAGGACCAAAATTAAATAAGTCCTAATTGGATTAGGATTTCTTAAGTCCTAATTAATTATTAATCTAATGAATCAACAAGACTCGTAATTGGATTAGGATTGAAGGGGTCAATTGAGTCATGGTTCATTAAGTTCTAATTGGATTAGGACTTACCTAGATTAAACCCAAATTGGTTCACCCTTGGTCCAAGCCTAATTAGATTAGGACCTAACCATAAGTGACCTTCCTAATCCTCCTTAAAGGAGGATTAGGTTAACCATGAAGGAGGGGCACATGCCCCCCCTCCTTTTCCTTGCTTGGTGCGGCAAAGAAGAGGGGTCGGCGCCACTTGGAATTGATTCCTTTGCAGCTACGGAATCAGCTAGTTGAGAATGCGCCAGTCGTCTGCTGTGGTAAAAAAAAAATAAACACTATGTATCTTTGTAAAATCTAGGTGTTTCATAACTACTATGATTGCTGCAGAATTTGCTCCAACTTTTTTTGTGAGGAAAAGAGGACTGGAACGTCTTAAGTTTTATTTATTGGAGAAAAGAACATAAGAGTTACAATCAAGTCATTAGCCTCCTTATTGGTAGGTAAAGGTAAGCAGCAGTGGGAACGTGCATGCTCCAAAGTTCATGTAGGCTGAAGACTACGTCCAATAGTGCTACGAAAATGCAAATCCATGTTAAGACAAGACCGGGAAGAGCCTCCATTCTTTAGGTTTTGATGCTCCTAGGTTTTGATGCCAATACCCCAACAGAGACGTATGAGTAGTCACAAGCAGTATATTAGTGAGATTGTGGCAACTGCCAGGCTCAGTTTACATATACTTTTTCATAAGTTGTTAATGTCACTCATTTCGATTTTTCTGTTTTGAAACATATCTTGCTCATTTGAAAAGTCGGAGCTGAGTGTAAACTGCTGTAGGTAGAAGCCAACATACATGTATGCTGTTTGACAATACATAGCCTCCTTGAAGTGCTTATTTATAAACAACAACAAAAAAAAAAATCAGCATCAGAAGTCCCCAAGACTCTCAAGTTGCTTCTTTTGTAGCTGTTTGAGCATAAACATGGATATCAGAAATTTCTGTGGCCTAATATTGACCCATAATTTGCTCTGAAACCATTAGGATAATTGAAAATGCTAACTGGAGACCTCATGATTGTCAATTTAATAAACCTTTGCATCCCTCTTCTACACTTTGGGTTTTCTTTTTTCCTTTGGTTCTCTAGCCCATGATATAACATAATGCACATGAAACCGGCTCACATTGTTCCTACAATTTTAGACAATCATGGGCTTCTAAGACCAATCTATTGAAAAGAAGAAATTGTGAATAGAGGAAGAACAGATATCATAGTATCTTTCATGTTTTAAAAGATCATATTTTTTGCAGTACTATCTGTAAACTTGACTTATACTATGGTGAATTGGTCCTAACTTCCTCTAGTTTTAGATAAACCGCTTAAAGAATTAGAAGGCCTGCGATGTGTGATTTGATCAAAATTTGCATTTTACAGATTCGGACGTAGAAACTATCATCCCAATCAGATTGAATGGGATGCCCCGACTCTGACATGTATTTTGGAAAAAGTAACATGAAACTCAGAATTATGGGTATATTCAATACTTCCAAATGAAAGGGGAATTGATCCATGTATCTGATCGTGATGTCAAGTTCGTTAGCTATTTTTGGAAGACACTGTGGGCGAAGCTTGGCACCCGTCTTTCTTTTCCAGCGCCTATCATCCCCAAACCGATGGGCAAACTGAGGTGGTCACAGCCTTGGAAACCTTCTTCGATGCTTAGTTCGAGATCATATTAAATCTTGGGATTTAATCTTGCTACATGCTGAGTTTGTCTACAACAGCAGCATCAACCGGACTACGGGTTTCCTGTCTTCCTTGATTTCAGAAATCTTCTTGGTGTAATGAACTCGTACGGCTACTGGAGCTCGCCTGCTTTGAGCCCGAGAAGGGTCAGTTGTGTCCTCTTTGAACGGTTTCAACAGGGACACGTGGAACACCGGATGCACTTTCGGCTTGGAAGGTAGCGACAATCGGTATGCTGTCTCTCCAAGTCGATGTGTGATGATGAAGGGACCTTCATACCTCCTCACAAGTGCTTTGTGGTAGCCCGACTTCAATCTCATGTGATGGTAAAGCTTCACCAGTACTCGATCACCAACCTGAAATTTGCTGCTCGCCGCTTTATGTCAGCCCACTTCTTCATCCGTTTGGTCGCCTTCCACAAGGAGACCTGAACCACATCTGTATCCTCCTTCAGATCCCTCACGAACCTGTAGGCGGTCGGACTACGTCCCATGTAGTCCGCTGCAATACTTCCCGGAGTGCCTGGTTGCAGCCCTGTAATCACCTCGAATGGTGATTTACCTGTCGACTCCGATAGCTGTAAGTTGTAGCTGAATTGGGCTTGGTCCAAAAGTCGCACCCAATCCCGCTGGTTGCCACTTACATAGTGCTGGGAAGCGCTAACAAAGTTCCGAGGGACAATCACCTTAAACTTTGGGTACTCATAGTGCAAATGCAAAAATGTATTAGGCCGAACCTATGAGGAACTAGGCTCATTTAATTGCCCAATTCTCTGGCTGTGATTCCTACTCCTCCAAGCCGTGGCCAATTAAAACCTTCATGGAACCAGTCAATTAAAACCTTGCGGAGTTTACCTGACCATAGTCATACTTTAGGATAGGCCTAGGCCGATTCTCTGAATTTAAAGGTGATGATCATGGATTCTAATTAGGTCGTATTACAAGCACATGCACGTCAATCGATCAATTGGTCTTTAACTCTTGAATTGGTTCCAAACCTCCTTGATTCGATCCTTGATCAACTCTTGATCCAATCGCCATCAACCGCTTAGATCGCCGTTCATCTCATGCCTTGTCTTCAACTTGATCGTTGACGTACATCACATCATAGAAATACAACCAGATGTAAAATAAAAATAATAATAAATTACATCCCCTTTTAGGAGGCACGCAGGCCTCTCAAAATATCAAATAAGATGCATGCAAGCATCTGAAAAATTACATAACCCTACTTATAAATGGTATATCATTGCTTGATTTTTTGCCCTAATAACATTTGCGCTGAAATAAGTGAGGCCTAGTAGTAATGTCTAGCGTATGAGATGGAAACGCCGCTCTATATGCTTGGACTTCTGATGAGACCTTGGCTCCTTAGCAAGGGCTATGGTGCCATTATTATCGCAGTAGAGTGTTATGGCATCTGATGACATTACATCCATTCCGCAATGAATTTCTTGAACCAGAAGCCTTTCTTAGCAGCTTCGGAGGCGGCGATGTATTCAGCTTCTAATTACATAAGTTCTAGTATTTCGATAATATTTACAGCTTAAATGTGGTCAAAAGCTGCTGGGTGAAGTATAATAATTATTTTCACTGGAACTATGTACAATAATGGGGCTATTTTTTGGGATTTCATTCATGTGAAACATGATAGAACTGATGGTAAATAAGGCAATAGTTGCTTTGTGGTTTGTCATATTTTTACAGGAATAATAATTATTTACAGGTACAAGAAGGAAACTTCAGTTTCAATCAGTCAGATTCCTGACACAATTATAGTGACACAGTTTCATAAATGTAGATGTTAATGATGTCATTTTCTGTCATTGCTTTTCCAGAAATGGCATACATTGTCTGCCCAACACTCTGGTTTATTTATTAATTCCTGGTGAGGTCGGGCTTTGGGAGGAAGAGGGAGAGGAGGGAGGAGTAGGCCGGGAGAGGGAGAGAGCGAGGGCGAAGGGGGAGAAAGGAGTGGAGGAGGTCGCTGACGATGCGGGCGGCGAGGGTCGGGGGGAGAAGGGAGAGGTAGGAGAAAGGATTAGGATTAGGGTTCGGGTTGGAGTGGAGGAGGTTGGGGATTTGGAGGTAGTCCCGGGATTCGACGGCGGACCGGATGGAGCGCTGGAGCGGGGTTTCGTTGGTGGTGGTGGTGGAGGCGGAGGAGAAGCAGCGGCGTTGCAGATAGCGAAGCAAGCAGAAGGGCCGCACCGCCGACGGGGCCATTAGGTACGCATTTCTTCCTTGTACTCCGCCTCAGGCCTCGGGGGCGTGGTTTTGGTACCTTGGCAAGATTGCAATATACCGGGGACTCAGCCAAAAATCAACCAATTGCACATTTTCATATCCCGAGGCCACGGCCTCATAGACTAACTCCTGTGCACAGACTAACTGAAGTGATATGCGCTAAATGGTTGATCATATTTTAATTAGCTTGGTCCTTTTTTCTCTTTTAAGTGTAGATTTTTCTCTTCCTAGAAAGATAAGGTGGATCCAGTAGAAAGCGAGTAGGCAAAATAGAATAGTAAGGATGAATATAGTTGCAGAACAAAGAACTTGAAGATTATCAAAAAAGAAGGATTGTTCAAGAAGCATGGCTAGGAATTCCATTCATGTGGTCAACCATTAAGGAAAGCTAAACACCATTGCCTATGAATGCTCTGCAAACGCTAATCAAAATCAATTGTCTGATGCTAAATGGAATGCAAGCTTAACAATATGTAGACCTGATAATTTACCAAGTATTATTTTGGAGGGAGAAGATGCGTGATCAATTATGGAAAGTGTTACTTCTAGAGGATACGTCGCATCAATAATTGATCAAAGTATAATTTGTTTCTTGGAAATAAATGCTTGGTTCAACCATTTTATAATGTTCATTAATATTGGATTTTCTTAATGTGCAAAAGGGACACAATTCAAGAGCCAGATTTTATTGCAAACTTGGCTGGTTGGCAATTGTTTAGTCAAGAAGGCTCCAGCACTTTTGGCTATAAAAAATCAAGGTTTTTTTTTTTATAATGTCAAGCTTTTTGCTGTGATACTGTCCAATGCTAGGACATTATGGAAAAAAGAAGTTATCATCTTTTTTAAAGGAAACTTTAGGGACCCATTAAATCTTGCATCACCTGAATATGAATGCCAGTATTGTGGAGCTTTATTTTGGTATGAACAAGGTATCCATAAATCACGTAATACAACTAGACAAGCATTTACTTTATGTTGCCAAGAAGGAAGAGTAGGCTTTCCGTTGTAATAACAGACTCTTAACTTTTTTGGATAGTTTGTTTGATTTTAATGGAGGGAGAAGAGCTTAAAAATTTTAGGAAGAAATAAAAGGAGTGGCCCAAATGAGTTCCAAGCCGGGCCGAACTAATTCAGTCCCTGATGCTTTGAGTAGGAAGGCACAACTGGCTGCAGTCTCTTCCTTTTCCAGACCAGCAAGTAACCTAATGGAGAGGGTCAAGACCGAGATGGAGAAGGATCAATGGGCCACTTCCATAGGTGAACTCATCAAAGACGGCAAGGCATGCCGTTTCTGGACCGAAGGAGCGCTGATTTTGACACGAGGGCGATTTGTCTATGTGCCTTCAGGTAGAGGGCTGAGGCGCGAGGTGTTGCGAGAACACCATGATTCTATGTGGGCCGGACATCAGGGGGTGCATCGGACCCAAGCTCTCATAGATATCGTAATTAAAGAAAATCAAGTTTGTTTGATTTTAATGGAGGGAGAAGAGCTTAAAAATTTTAGGAAGAAATAAAAGGAGTTTACAACACAATGTTTGCATTCACATCGATAGGTGCTAAAATCGATAATGAGATCAATAATAAGTTAGGTCCATATGTATTTTGTATTAACGGATAGGATCATCATAGGATGGATTTGCTGCTACCAGCTAATGGATAGAAGCCTAGATTCACTTAGTCGTATATATATGATATAAAAAATGAGGTTAGCAATGGTTGATCCAAAAGGTTTGATTTTGATGATATAAAATATTTGAGTAGAAAGATTACTGATAGTATTTTTTTGGAGTATTTAAGATTGCATATAGAAAGCAAAGATAATCCCAAAATGATTCAAATATATATAGAAGAATGCAACCTAAAATGCTTAAGATGGAAAGGATGTAATAAGATTTTATGAACTATATAAAATGAGTTGACCCCAAGTCATAAGGAGTCAACCTCTAAACGCCCATAGGCTTAGATGGAAGATGTTATTTTTGAAGGAATTCAAGAGTCGACCCTAGAGGTATACAAGTCGATTGCAGTACAATGGAGCAGACTAGCAGACTTTCACGAGTCGATCTCTGAACCAATCGAGTCAAACCTAGAACAATTTTAGGCGAAAGACGAAAAGGAGTAAAAATTAGCCTCTCTATGAGTCGACCCAAATAGATTACGACTCAACCCTTACCGAGCATGAGTCGACCCCAAAATAAGCCAAGTTGATCCCATATTGGCATTAGACAAAAGACAAAAAGTAATAAAACATAGCCCTTTTGTGAGTTGACCCAAGCAGATCACAACTCGACCCCTGCCAACCATAAGTCAACCCCAAGACAAGTTGAATCAACCCTAGAATGGCTACAAGCAAAAGATAGAATGCAATAAAAATGAGCACTTTTTTGAGTCAACATGAGAAAAAAAAAATTCAACTTCAGAAGATCACGAGTCAACCCTTGAAGATGTCGAGATGACCCCTCTGCATCTGACAACAGTAATGGCTAGTTCTCTAGCAAACTCAGAATAGCTCTATTCACTCCCAACGCTATTTTTTCCCATCCAATGGGTATAAACAATCTTCTAACTACTTTTCACACTACAAGAAAATACATATTCGACGACTAAGATTCTAGTCGCCGAATAGCCATATTTGGTCGCCGAAACCTTTTCGCGCTAGCATACCCTTCGTCGCCGAACCCTAGTCACTGAAAGATTTTGGCGACCAATATTGTGTGGTCACCTAAGGTACACCAATAATGACCAACGTTTGGTTGCCGAAGAAAATTATTAGCGACCAAATCTGTTGTCGCTAATTTCAACGCCTACCAAATAGTTGGTCGTGGAAGGTTTGTCTTTCGCTATCAAAATAATGGTCACTAAATATCTATCTTCCCCCACCAATAGTTTGGTCGCAGAATGTATTAGAATGCATTGGCAACAAATATTTTTTTGTGGCAGAAAGTATTAACCTATATTTAATTAACAATTCAAATTATAAGCTTAATATTTATTTTTGGGCTCGTTCCAAATTCTGAACAACCAACACAGCCTATCCAATATCCATATTGTACAATACATTTGCTCATCCAAATAGAAATATACACAATGTTGGAGAATCCATAATCATTCATTATAAATATCATCATCTATAAGTCTAAAGTCAAGCATACCTATTAACCATACATCAAAATATTTCATCCATACCATATGTTAAGGTAATAATCATCACCAAACACATCAAAATGTAAATTAAAAATTCCAAAATATCTGATCTTGCTATTCATCCAAACAGCCATCATGTAGACAAAAATATTCTTATACCAAAAACTGGATTCTGCTTGTAGACAACTCCACCATGATCATCTGAACAAAAGCTATCCATGTACTAGAAACTAGATTTCACATGCTCATAACTCCACCATGTATCTGAGAAAGTAAAAAAGAATACACAATCAATAACCACATGTGAAAAATAATAAACTAAAATTCAAGTATAAGTTCACAATGACATTTCGCTTAATTTGGTCCAAATTTCTAAATAACCTACGTAATATAAATGAGAATACATACCAACGAGTATTTGTACCATCAGTTGAATACATGGCCCCATCATGATGGATAGATGACTTGTGCGTTTGAGTCTTTCCCTTTAAGAACTCTGTCACTAAACTTGTAAGATGTGCAATTTGCTTCTATTCTTCCTCTCGCTTTTTCTTTTCCTCCTCACGCTCTCTCCTCCCCTGCTCCAATTGCCTCCGCAGCTCCTCACGCTCCATCTTCATCTCCTCCATCTTAGCTTTAAGTTTCTGCAACTCCCCAACGTGGTCTTGTGACACACGACTAGGTGTGGAAGAAGATGAAGAGGGCTTCGGCCCATCCCCAAATCCAAGAATGTATCTTTTCCTTTTTTCAAGTGCTTGCCTAGACATCTCCTCTGATGTTAATTGCACACCGGATTGGGAAGATTCTTCTCGCAAGCTCAACATCTTTGACTATCAATGCAAAGGTAAAAACAAAATTAAATGTATATAACCTTGCAAAAGCAGAAACTGATTTAAATGATTATTGAGATTTTAGATACCTACATGTTTCACGGCGCAAATAGGATCAATCCACTCTTTGTTCTTCTTGGTATGAGTTTTCTTATAGAATTCTGGAAATTCAAGATTTTCATAACCATTAAACTCTGGCTGCAAAGTGTAATTTAGATTAGCATATAGCCACTACATAATAAAAAAACTAGAATAACTGTCAGATCTACTTGCATAAAAGGATTCCAAAAATATACTTGTAGCAAACTAGAATAAAAAATCTACTGGAAGATTATAGGGGTGAACAATATTACCTGTATAGTCATTGTTGCAACAAATGACCGAGATCCTGAACAATGATTGTACTCAAGCTTTTTTCTATTCTTTTTGCCAGCTTTTGATCTCACCTTCAAAAAAATATAAATTAGAAATCTAAAGAAAACATTATGATCAAATATTTTACTTATAAACTCTGAAGCACTAAATATGTAAGTTGCCTTGTGTTCTTTGCTTTTCCACACATCGTCAATTAAGTGGCGCCAATCCTCTTGAGTCACATGTTCGTATGGATGACTATAAGGGTCCACATGTAAGACGTTCTTGATGCTTGTAATGCAATTTCATATTGTGCCTCCCATTTTTGTGAATATTGTAGCATTTTCTGTGAACAGCTTGCTGAGCTACTAGATTGCCATGATAATCATCCGAGATTTTGAACTTGTCCTAAAAATATAAGTAAAATCATTATGTAGTATGATCAATGCAACTATTACAAGTACTTAAAAAAATATTGTGCAATAAATAATTACAAGGACAGATTGTATGATAGCAGATTGAGTAGCCTCGTCTACATGCCGCCACGTCGGTATGCCCTTAATTGGACACATTCTCCTAATATACACCTCCAACAGATTGGTTACCTTTGGGGCATTAATACCACATAAAGCATTCCACTCATCAAGTACTGGAACAGAGAGCTTTTCTCCGCCATTTTGGGCAATGAGTTTATCAATTCCTTTCCCAACTGTCTTACCCCGCACGCGCTTTGATGATGAACCTGCTAAAAATACTTAAATACTTTAGGCCATAAGACAAACCTGCTAGTGATAGACAAAGAGAACGCAAAAAAAAATACAAAACCACTGAAATGCCATCATTTTACCAAGAGTATCTTAGCAATAACAAGATTCAGAAAGATGAGTTTTCTCACTCACGCTGTTGGCAATAATAGGTGGACTTGAAAGCTCGTGGGTTTGCTGGGTAGAAAAGGTGGGGAGCAGAGTAGGTTGGGCAGCCATCACGGGCACAAGTTCAGCATCTCTAGAAGAATTCAGTCCTTCATTATCAGATGGCAGATACTCTTCATCATCATCGCCATTGCTAATCTTGTTCAGTCCTTTATTACCATTCTGATTTGAACCAAACAATGCCTTGGACATGCCCGGTATGCCAAGAGCCTCTAATCTCATTGAGTTCATTTCAATCCTTTTTTGCCTTTGCCTTTCGTATCCCGTCAGCTTCTGGGACAAGCACTGAGGCTTCACAAATTTTTTACCTACTTTGTGCATCTTTCACAATAAAAACCAAACAAATACATTACATTCAGCCATAAAAAAATATGGAGTAAAAAGTACATCACACTCTCCATAAAAAATAGAAGCATGTAAGATAAAAATGGATGATTTTCATTAACATAAAAAACAGAAGCATGTAAGATAAAAATGTTCAACTTTGCTATAGATAGATCATTAGAGAAATATATCATGGCTCAAAATCTAGATATGTATCACTGTCACTATCAATGTCTTCTTCTTCATCGCTAGGCTCCTCCATTACTTCATCGACACTCCCTCCGGCTTGATCTAGCCCACGGCACTGCAAAATGACCTCCTCTTGAATAATTTCAGCATCAATATCATATCTGCGCAAATCCATTGTGGTTGGCTCTTCAATGGAAATTGGTTCAACGTCATTAGTTTCATCTTGTTGGAACGCATGATTGAGAACAATGGTTTCTTCAACATCATTGGGTTCTAAATCACTCACTGTGGCACATCCCATATACCTCGATGCTTGAATCTTTGGACAACTTTCCAATTGCCACGTCTCTCTACAGTGTCATTAATATAGAATACTTGCTGCATTTGACTCGGTAGTACAAAAGAATCATCTTTGTACCACCGACTTCTTATATCAATGCTAGTGCAATGCGCATCAATGCAGAAAGTTTTTTTACTTCCAGTGTTGAACCATTCGCATTGGAACAAAACGACTCGTTGTCCGAACATATATGTTAATTTCCAAACTTTGCACAAGTAACCGTAGAAGTCAATCGGTTGCCCTTCGTAGTCCCCTTCAACAACTAACCCATTATTCTGGCTTTTACGGCGGTTGTCACGTTTGATGGTATGGAATCGGACACCGTTACAAAAGCACCCTGAATATATGTTGACTATCGGACGAGGACCGTTGGCCAATGATCATAATTCATCAGTAGCTTTCGGTGATCGCTGGTTTCGAAGTTGAGTCATCTATAACAAAAAAGTGACATAATATGTTACTTCACTTTCAAATACAAGGATAACTCAAGGTGCCTACATGTTAATTAATTTTGCTTACGCGATCTTTGAACCACTTGGGAAATTCTTTACATTGTTTGTTTGTGATGTCAACTTCACTCTCACCTTGTATGTAGTTCTTGTGTTCCCTATTCGACATTCCGTAACGTATAAGTAACAAAAAGACTAAAACAACTAAATATACAATAGTTGAACCTTAATAAGCAATTTAAAAAAACATACTCTCGATATTGATCCACTTCTGAACTATTGTATAAGACAAACCATTCAGCCATCTCGAGTTCATTGACTAGCACATCAAGTCCCCTTCGGATTAACCCAAATGGTCGGGCACTTTGAGTGAAGATTGCTAACCCCGTGCCGCAATCACCACCGTCATCATTCCTTTCTTTTCTGTTAAACATTGTTTCGATTCCATCGAGGTACATTGAGCAAATGTTGTACTCTCTTTAGAAATATAAGCCTCAGGATAGAACCTTCTGGGTGAGCACGGTTGGCAACAAATCCTATTAGAACTTCGAGTAACCTACGATAAATTATTGCTCAATGCTAATAGAAAAATTCTTACATGTACAATAATACATGATTACTATTCCTACTATACGGTTGCAAACAATTACCTTTTAATTGGATACATCCATCGATATTGCACTGGCCCTCCAAGAATAGCCTCGCGAGGCAAGTGAATAGCTAGATGAACCATGACATCAAAGAAGGCAGGAGAGAAAATCTTCTCAAGCTTGCAAAGATTAAGAACAATTTGGTCCTCTAATTTTTTCAAATCAGCTATTTTTAATGCCTTGGAGCACAATTGCTCAAAGAAATTGCCTAACTGAAATAATGCAGTATTAAGTTCTTTGTTGAGGTACCCACGCATTCCAACTGGAAGAAGGCGTTGCAAAAGAATATGATAGTCATGACTTTTCAGACCCGATAATTTACCACCTTGAGTACTTACACAGCTAGAGATGTTTGCCGCATAGCCATCTGGAAACTTAATCGATTTTAAAAAATCACAAAACCCTTGTCTCTCTTGCGGGGACAATGTGTACAATGCTGGAGGCTTCTCATAAGATCCGTTCGCCCACTTTTTTAGGTGTAACTCCTTCCGTATACCCATATCTGCTAAATCCATGCGTGCTTTTTCTGTATCCTTGCATTTCCCATCTAAGCCCAGTAATGTCCCAACAATATTTTCTGCAATGTTCTTTTCTATGTGCATGACATCCAAGTTGTGATGCAGCTTGAGTGTTTTCTAATAAGGGAGATCAAACAAAATACTTTTCTTGGCCCAAATCATGTCATCATCTTTGCCCCTTTTTCTTTTCTTATTAATGCTTGGATGCTTGCCCAACGGCTTGTATGTCCCTGAATTAATTTGCTCCAAGATCTCTTCTCCCGTGAACTCTCGTGACCTTGACCTGTCCTCACTTTTACCATTAAAGAGCTTGCTCTTTCGCCATATGTGGTTCTCAGGCAAGAAACGCCTTGCACCCATATAGCCAATCTTACTCCTCAAACGTTCTGATGAAGCATCTTCGTTACAAATGGGACAAGCCAAATAACCTTTTGTTGGCCATCCAGACATGTTACCATATGCAGGAAAGTCATTAATGGTCCACATGAGAGCAGCACGCATTCTAAATGTACTTCCACTAGAGGCATCATAAGTTTGCATGCCATCCTTCCAAAGCTCTTTCAACTCATCAATTAATGGCCTCAAGTAAACATCTATTTCTTTACCGCGAGCCGTTTTTCTGGGAATAAGCAATGACAGCATACAAAATTGCTCTTTCATACACTTCCAAGGTGGAAGATTATACGGCATCATGATAACTGGCCACATACTGTACGATGTGCTTATATTTCCAAAAGGATTGAACCATCAGTGGCTAGCCCTAACCTCACATTTTGCGGGTCCTTGGAAAACTCAGGATGTTGCCGATCAAAGTTCTTCCATTCCTCTCTATCAGCCGGATGTCTTGATGTTTCGTCATCCACTCGCTTCTCCTTGTGCCATCTCATATCTACAGCTATTTTCGGGGACAAAAATAAGCGCTTCAATCTCGGTGTCAGAGGAAAGTAACGCAAAATTTTATGAGGGATCTTCTTACCGTTACCATCATTCAGCTTATAGCTAGGCTCATCACATATAGGGCATTTCTCGAGGTTCGCATTCTCCTTCCAAAAAAGAGCACAATCATATTTGCATGCATGAATTAGCACATATTCCAAACCCAAATCTCGTAAAAATTTCTTGACTTCATAAAGGGTCCATGGAACAGACTTATCACACTCCGGTAGAATTTTCTTGTATACCTTCATGTTCATGTCAAAAGAGGAATTGCTTCACTGGTTGTACACCTTAATATGAAGCATCTTAATAACGAATGATAATACTGTAAAAGTTTTGCAACCAGGATAAACGGGTCGTTGAGCATCATCGAACAACTTATCAAAATTCTGTGCATCCTCCCTCCCCAAGTTATTAGGCAATTCGTCAATATCGTCATTCATGAAAGCGCCCATGTAAACAGCTTCCAACATATTAGACAATTCGTCCCTATCATTGATGCCATCCCCAGCCATTCTATCCTCAACACCTCCACCATTGTCACAGTTAGCATCATTTGAAACACAAGATTGATGCACGTGAACAGATTCTCCATGTTGCACCCAAGTCTTGTAAGAAGGCGAGATTCCTTTCAACATCAAATGAATCTTGACAACTTGAATGTTTTGTTTTTTGTCATTCATGCACTCGACACAAGGACACCAAATATCATTTGCTGAGCCTAAATTTGCCACCGCAAATTCAATAAAGGACTTCACCCCTTCTCTATACTCTTTACTCTTCATTCTATTTTTTATTGTCATCCAACTCTTGTCCATTTTGACTGACCTACAAAGTACTTCATCAAGTTAGATTTATTTTTGTATCCTGCAAAAAAAAGTTGTAGCAGAAAACCAGGGGCGGCCCAATACATTTGGGGGCCTAAGATAAATTCAGTGAATGAGGCCTTTTTTTATATTATTATAATAATAATAAATTTTAATAAGTATAAAATAGTTTAAAAAATGATATGAAAATAGATAGCTGTCAAGTATACTATTTCAACAAAGATGCATGAATCTAATAAAGATAGACAGGAAGCCTTTTCAGTTTAATATAATCCTTGAATAGAAGCATGGAAAAATAATTAATTTAAAAGAAGTCTCATCACACCATCTCCCATCTCCCATCTCCCATCTTCCTTTCGATACCCAAGCTACATCACAGCACGGCAACCATTCAACCCAAACAGAAAGGAGAAGAAACAATTAAAAGAATCTCCACCCTCTAGGAAGTCCATCTCTAATCCCCCTATCTTTCTTCCCGATGGCCCAGCTGGATCAGGAGTAACGTGAGGGAAGGAAAACCAAGACCAAAACCAAAAAAGTGTCGGTAACCACCCTCTAAGAATCTCCACCCTCTAAGAAGTCCATCTCTAATCCCCCTATCTTTCTTCCCGATGGTTCATCTCTAATCCCCCTATCTTTCTTCTCTCCACCCAAAACAAAACTACTGTCCCAAATCCCTCCTCGCTCTCACTCCCTGCCGGCCCAAGAAAAGGCCCTCGCCCAAATCCCCTTCACCTCCTCGCTCTCTCTCCATGCCGGCCTGACCGGAATGGACCTGGCGAAGCCCTGTGGTGGCTGCGGCTGCGGCGGCGGCGGCGGCGGCGAAGGAGGAGAAGCCCTGCGGTGGCTGCGGTGGAGAAGCCCTACGGCGGCTGCGGCGGCGGCGAAGGAGGCGGCGAAGAAGGAGAAGCCCTCCGCGGTGGCTGCGGCGGCGGCGAAGGAGGAGAAGCCCTCCCGCCTCGCCTCCAAATCTCCCGACAACCCGGCCCCGACGACCCCCACCTCTTCGCAGTGGCTGCGGCGGCGGCGAAGGAGGAGAAGCCCTCCTGGGTTTCTTCTTCTCCCGCCTCGCCTCCAAATCTCCCAACAACCCCCGACGACCACCACCTCTCCCTCTACCTCTCCCTCCCGGCCTCTGCTAAATCAAATAACGGAGGACCCCCACCTCTCCCTCTCCCTCTCCCTCCCAGCATCTGCTAAATCAAATAACGGAGGACCCCCACCTCTCCCTCTCCCTCCCGGCCTCTGCTAAATCAAATGACGGAGGACACATACATTGGACGCCGACATCGAAGAGTTGAGCGAACGGGCGAGGGCGACGGGTGAAGGCGACGGGTGAAGGCAAAGCATTAAAGCAGAATTTACCAAAAAAAAAAAAAGAGTTAAAGTAGAATAGAGTAATAGGGAATTAGGGTTTGTTTGGTTTCTCACACGTCCCCTACATGCATACTTTTTTCGACTAAATTTTTTTTAGTCGCTGGAGATGAACCTTTAGGGACTAAAATTTAGTCGCCAAAAATTTTACCTCCAGCGCGCGAATTTGGTTTTGCTTTTCCGTGACCAAATATGCATTTAGTCGGTGTAGGATAATTATTCCGTAACTAACAAGAATATTGGTCGCAAATAGCCTTATTTTCAGCGACCAAACTTTAGTCGCCAAACGTTTTACCTCTACCCGGCCAACTTGGTTTTGATACAACTATGCATTTAGTCGGTGTAGGACAATCATTCAGTAACTAACAAGGATGTTGGTCGCAAATAGCTTTATTTGCAGCGACCACTATTCATTTAGTCGCCGAAAGTGGTCGCTGAAAGTGTATTTTCTTGTAGTGTCAAGATATAAATGGATTGGAACACCCGCGAAATTCAACCAAGAGCATAGAAGCCTAAATTCACTAAGTCGTACGTATATGATACACAAAATGAGGTTAGCAATTGTTGACACAAAAGATTTGATTTTAACGATACAAAATATTTGAGTGAAAAAATTACTAATAATATTTTTTAGGGATATTTAAGATTGTATATAGAATGTAAAGATGTCAACCCTACAGGATGAATTTTGATGATTACAAAACACTTGAGATAATATTGTGTACTAATGATTGTTGGCTTAATTGTGAAGTTTTATAAATTAAGCAAAATCAGAAGAAATGAAGCACTGCAAAATCATTATCTCTTAACAAATACTTTATTGGATATGTTCTAAAAATAAAATGATCTTAATCCAATCCATGGATATCAAAGATGAAGTTTTAAGTTTTCTGTTTGAGAAATCTGAGTCGACCCCTAAGCAAAAAGGATAAGTTTGAGTTGACTCTGGCACGTTTTCTTCAAGTGGCATAGTCAATGAGTCGACCTCTGCAAAACATGAGTCGACCTTTGTGTAGTTCAAATTAAATAGAGAGCTTTTACCGCCTGAGATAAAGTTTGAAGAGTCGACCCTTGTTCCAATGAGTCGATCCCCGAAATTGAAGAGTCGACCATTGCGTTTGAAGAGTCGACCCCAATTCGAGCTTAGCCTCGCCAGAAAAATTATTGGATGAGTCGACCCTTGCGTTTAAAGAGGCGACTCCTGAAGAAAATGAGTTGACCCTTAAGGTTAAAGAGTCGACCCTTTGAAGTTACAACAGCAAGAGCCGTCTCAATATCTTGAAGTGCTGACCCAGTATAAACATGAGTCGACCCCTGAGTTACATGAGTCGACCCCTGTACTGTTGGGACCACAACGAAAAGCTTGTAACAACTTTTGTCTTCTTCTGTAACAGAAAAAATTCCCATCAGAACGAAAAGAAAGAAATTCAAATCTCTCTGATGAACTCGTCTATAAATTAAAGGGAACCTTAGAAAGGAAAGACAACGAGGAAAGAAACATAATCAAAGAGAAAAGACCACAATAATAAAAAAAAAGAGAAGAAAAAGAGCTGAAAAGTTCATCATCCTTACCCGACATTCTTCAGAAAATTTTTTTTGTGAGAAAATCAGTTGAAGCTTCTCATTGCATCAAGAAGAGCTGGTGTTCAAGCATTGGAACATTCTTCCACAACCAACTTCCGTTAGATGTATGCTCTAGAAGCCAATCTGGCTGACACATTATTAATTCTAGGATATAATTTTGTACTTGACTTTATTATTATTGAATAATAAATGGGCATCTTTTTTATTCATATTTTTTATGTGTCTATAAATCATCCAAGAAATTAATAAGATGATGATACATATTTTCAAGAGTTGAGAATTTGAGCCATGTATCATTGGTGATTAATTTCTAAATGCTCCTGATCAATGGATCATCACGAGGACGGTGATCGATCCGATGAGATCAGTGCACAGATCGCTTTTCTTATGGATGGACGAGACTCGAGTCCACAGTGTAGAGACACTGAAGTGATAGTGCATGTGCTTGTAAGAGAACAAGGGTATTGAGCGTGACCAAGACAAGAAGTCACTTGGATGTCTATCCATTCGTCAGTGACTTACCTGATGTTGCACTAGTGTGACTAGTCCTTTGACCTACGATGCTTCGGCTACTCACAGTGAGATTATTGTAGTTTGACTGCACATATACATGGTCTCTAGTCATATGGGTCCTTGTAGTGTAGATTGGCTGCAGTAGGTTCACTGTAGGAGTAAGGTATGCACTTACATGGAATCTATCGACCTTGATAGATGAGGAGTGATCCTATGTGATTTATAAGACTGAGTTCTAAGACCTTGGCCAGGCCAATATATATAGTGGAGAAAGAGTTTTTCACTCTCGAACTCAAGTCGAATAAATCTAGACATATGACAGACGACGGGGTTTAACGAGTTATGCATGACCTCTGTTCTGTAGGGATCCATGATAGAAGGACTGTATCATACGATAACTGCACCTAGAGGTTTATCATTTTATTCTGCTGGGTAGCCACTACATGCTGCTAGGTGTCACTCGTGGATGGTGAGACTCACAGGGATCATCTTGATGGTCGATGATCCTTGGTGAGTTGAGTTGGAATTGTTTCAACCCATTGAAAGAAGTTTTTAATGATATTACGATAGAGATCGCAATATATCTCACTACCAGACCGAATAGAACCTATGGGGTCACACACATTAGAGGTATTGATCGATCTGATGGTTGAATGTGATTAGGAATCACAAATAATTGGTTAACCCGCTAAGAGTTAGTAAGTTGAAGAAGGAATAATCGCAATCGGATTGCAATTTAATTTAATTCATTGGACTTGATCACGAGTTCTACTTGGAGTAGGATTCTTAAAGTCCTAATTGGATTAGAATTTTAAATTAAATTAGAGTCTTACTTGGAGTAGGATTTCTAAAGTTCTAATTACCTTAGGGCTGAAATTTAATAAGTCCTAATTAGATTAGAATTTTCTTAAGTCTTAATTAATTTTAATCTAATTAATTAAAAAGACTCCTAATTGGATTAGGATTGAAGAGTTTAATAGAGTCATAATTCAATTAAATACTAATTATATTAGGATTTGGAGGAAAATGAAATGGGTGCAAATCCTATTTTGAATAGGATTGAATCCTAGCACTTGGACCCAACCCTCCCCATTTAATTAGATTAAGTGGGAACTAACCAAATGGAAGAAGAGGGAGGGGCATAGGCCCCTCCCTTGGCTAGTGGCGTGAGGGAAAAAGGAGGGGCCACTCCTCTCCAATTTTGAATTTAGGAGCTCATCTCTATCCACACACCATAAAAGAGGGGTCAAAGGGGCTACGAATTTTTCATGGTTTTTTCTTGGGATTTCAGCAGCAAACTTCTCCTCTCCTATCCTCCTTTGAGCCGCAAGCAACAAAAAAAAAAATGGAGCCTTCGCAGCTCTCCTACTTCCTCCATTTTGGTTCTAACGCGAAGGAAAAAGAGAAAGGCTGCGGGCTTTTGTTCTCCTTCCATTGAACCAACCTTCTTCTTCTTCGCCCCTTAGGCATTCAAGAGTTGATTGAAAGGGAGGATATCAGCCATCAATAGCCATCTCTGCAAGGGAGCTAGCACCCCGGGGAGATGCAAAAGCTTCGATCGGTGCTTTACTTCGTGTGGATACCCGTAGAGGTCGGACGCGTGTGCGGCTTCCATCGAACCTTCAACAAATCCATGTAAATCAGATTTGTGGAGACCATCTACCTGCACAAGATGAAGATCTGATCTTCTTAATGACTTAAATCAGAGCCATGGTTATGTAGATTAAGATTAGGATTAAATATTTAAAGATATTTTAGATCTAAAATTTAAAGGATTATGCTTGCTGAAATTTTCTGTATGTAGAATTTTCAGTTTGCTGATTTTTCTGCATGCTGATTTTTGGATGCTTAGATTAATAATTCTAATGCTTTGATAATGTGATTACAAATATTTAGAATCATATCTTGCATAATCAACAAGTCATAAGATGAAATAATCAGTTAAATTACAAATCTGAAAATAATATTTATGCATGAGATGCGTATGGTGATGATCATGGATGGACCCTTTACATGTGCTGAAATGTTCTGCGATGTTCTGTGATGCTATATGATAGCATGTAATTTTAATTTTCAGATGCCTGTGTGCATCTTAAATTCATGTATTAGAGACCTGCGTGTCTCATAAAAAAGGATTGTAATTTATTCTTTTATTTTATTTAATTTTTAAAGCAATCTGGGATATAATCTATGATTTGTGTTGCACGTCGATGGTTGATCGATATGTACATCAACAAGCTCAATATGCGCGGATCGAGATCAAGGGTTGATTGAAGATGGATCAAGGAGTTGATCACAATTGGACCTAGGGGATCAAGATCGAGTCAAGAGTTGAAGACGATCAAACCAATTGACGTGCATGTGTTTGTAAAAATGACCCCATCCTAGATCCATGATCTTCACCATTTAAATTTATTTGTTGATAAATGCCTGGATGTTTATGCTTATATCTATGCGGGAAGATATATATTTGTATGTGATGTGAATATTCGATTGAGTGAGACCTAAATCGAAACCTCCTCAATCAATCGAGAGTGAACCAACATGCGCTAGTCATATTAGATTAATTGATCTAATTAGTGTCTAGGCAAACCTAAAAGGTGGATACTTAATTAGGACATTACTCTCCGAGTAAAGGGAGCCTCCCACCTGCTTACCTAGTCAATTGATCGATTACCTCTTTTGAAGAGCTCAAGGTTGCAAATACTAAGACATGATTTCACAATATTAAGTCCATACGTCTTCCACCGTAGTAAAGCTGCTAAGATCTTTTCGGTGTTGATTTGTTTCGACTGGACACAGCGGGCAAGTTACATCGGGGGACTGAACCTCTCTATTAGACATGAGAAGTTGCGGGGTAAAGGTGGGGTTGGGCACCAATAACTATTAGGTGAGGATCCGATGACGACTTTATTTCTGCAGTTATACGGTGGGTCTGACTTAACTAAGAAATGGGGCCAATAACTGTTAGGTGAGGTTTTTATGACTTAGAGACCAAGTACCACTGCGATTTGCTTGAGAAGCATTGTACAAGAGTTGTACACTCATCGATTTATATGTCACCAATAACTGTTAGGTGAGGCGGCATGTAAATCGGTGAGACCGCAGTATCCACTAGACCGCAGTACTCTCTACAGATCATAATGTCAGCTTCGAACCCTTTGACCCGTATTCTTGAGACCAACCGATTGACCGGAACCAATTACAAAGATTGGCTTAGAGACCTCAAAATTGTTCTGAGTTGCGAGAAAATAGGCTATGTGCTCGAGAATGATATCCCCAGGTTATCATCACGTCCGACCGATGAACAGCGTGAGACGCATGAAAAATGGACGGACGATGACATTAGGGTCAAGTGCTACATCATGGCATCCATGACTAATGAACTTCAATGCCAGCATTAGAATATGAAGACTGCTAGAAAAATACTGGCACACATGCAAGAGTTGTATGGTGAGCAGAGTCGCACAGCTCGCTTTGAAGTGTCCAAGAGGCTCTTCAAGGCAAAGATGCGCGAGAGGCAGTCTGTCCATGATCATTGTTTGACTATGATCAAAGACTTAGAGGAGTTTGAGAAGCTCGGTATGACCATGCATAAGGAATTGTAGATAGATCTGATCCTGCAATCCCTTCCTGATTCATTTGGGCAGTTTATAGTAAACTACCATATGAATAAAATTGAATGCACTAAAACCGAACTGTTGAACATGTTGGTAACTGCTGAAGGGGCCTTGAAAGGTTCAAGGGGCTTTGTTCTTACTGCTGAGATGACTTCTGGTTCCAAGAGAAAGTCTACTTGGAAGAAAAAGAAGCCTGCAAAGAAGCAGAAGAAAGACAAGAAGCCTAAGAAGTAAGTTCATAAGAAAAAGGTTAATGACAAAGGAAATGTTTCTACTGCAACGTCGACAGCCACTGAAAAAGGAACTGCCCTTCATACCTCGAGAGCCTGAAGAACAAAAAGGCAGACATACCTTCAGAAGGTATGTTAGACTTGCTCGTAATTGAAACTAACCTTACGGTTTCTTCTACTTCTAGTTAGGTTATAGATTCTGGTTCTAGTGCTTATTTGTGTACTACTATGCAGGGTCTAAAGAAAAGTAGGAGGCTGGCGGAAGGTGCAGTAACCCTTCGAGTTGGCAATGGGGCAAGAGTTGCTGCTATAGCGGTGGGCACCTATCCTTTGTAACTACCGTCTGGTTTTAGTTTAATACTTAAAGACTGTTATTATGTCCCTGCTGCTAGCAGGAATTTGATTTATGTTTCAAGTTTAGCACAGGATGGTCATGTTTTTATATTTGACAAAGACTGTTGTTCTATTTATTTCAAAAATAAATTAGTTGCACGTGGTTTCATAATTGACAGTCTCTATCACTTACATGTCGATGTGTCTGTGAATATGTCTGAGCAAGTAGTGAGTGCCATAGGATCCAAAAGATCCAGAAATGAGATAAACCAGAAGTATTTGTGGCACCTCAGGCTTGGCCATATTGGAGAGGACAGAATGAACAAAATGGAGAAAGATGGGCTTCTCAGCTCATTGACTTTCCAGTCATATCCAGTTTGCGAGTCCTATCTTCAAGAAAAAATGGCTAGACTACCCTTTGTAGGACATGGGGAGAGGACCACTGAAATACTTACCCTGGTTCACACTGATGTGTGTGGCCCATTTGATGTGCTAGCCAGGAGCCGTTATTCGTACTTCATTATCTTTACCGATGATTATTCACGATATGGGTATGTGTATCTTATGAGACACAAATCTGAATCTTTTGAAAAGTTCAAAGAGTTCAGAAATGACGTAGAAAAACAAACTGGAAAAATCCTTAAGGCTTTTCGAACAGATCGAGGAGAAGAATACCTTAGTAGGGAATTCAGAGACTATCTCAAGAAATATGGCATAGTCTCACAATGGACGCCTTCGGGTACACCTCAACTCAACGGGGTGCTAGAGAGGAGGAATCAGACTCTATTGGATATGGTCTGATCCATGATGAGCTTCACTGATTTACCTATGTTTCTTTAGGGAGATGCCTTACTTACCGCAATTTACTTAATAAATAGAATTTTCTCTAAATCCGTTCCTACCACACGGTATGAGATATGGCATGGTAAGAAGCCGAGTCTTGGTCATCTCAAGATTTGAGGATGTCCGGCCCACGTTAAGCGACTACAGGCAGACAAGTTAGAGGCTAGGACCATAAGTGCTCATTTTATTGGATATCCTAAAGAGTCATTAGGATACAATTTTTACGTCTCAAAGAATCACAATGTATTTGTGAGTCGACATACCATCTTCTTGGAGAAACAGTTTATCCTTGATAGAGGCAATGGGAGGAAAATTGAGCTTGAAGAGAGAGTCTCTGAAAAGCAACGAGTCATGGATCCTATAGAACCTATTCATACAGAGCCAGTACACGTAGTACCTCCTCCACCTCGTAGATCCAGTAGGGTCTTCCATCCTCCTGATAGATACTTAGATATGCTTATGGAGGATACCGAGAAAATGTTCCTCATGGGAGATAGGGAACACGTACAAGATCCTAATACCTACAATGAGGCGATATCAGATATCGATTCCGAGAAATGGCTGGAAGCCATAAAGTTAGAAATAGACTCCATGTATTCCAACAAAGTCTGGACCTTAGTAGATCCACCAGAAAGTATAGTACCTATTGGATGTAAATGGATCTACAAAAGGAAGATAGGTTCGGATGGAAAGGTAGAGACCTATAAGGCAAGGCTAGTGGCGAAAGGGTATTGTCAGCGCGAAGGCATTGACTATCAGGAGACCTTTTCACCTGTAGCCATGCTAAAATCCATTCGAACATTGCTTGTCATTGCAGCATTTTATCATTATGAAATCTAGCAGATGGATGTAAAAACTGCTTTCCTGAATGGATACTGTTGCTGGTGGTCCAAACCGAGAACGATTGACACAGCGGTGTGAACGGGGTTCCGTCTGAGTTGTCTTGGTTGGTGTTGGTTACGCTCCACCTTCCACCGGGAAACCTGCAGGCAAGCCTCGCACCACCACTGGGGTAGTGGGGGCCCTCCGACGATCAAGTCAGAGGAGATTGGAGGAGGAGGAGAAATGATAATCGCAAGCAAGAGAGTGCTCTGGAAGATATTGCTTACCCCCCCCTTCTCCCCCCAGCCGCATATATACCTGGCTGGGGGGTCTCTGAGGGGGGTTTGTCATCGTGGGCGCGGCGGAGTGGCCACTGACATGGCCGTTACAGGGCGTCGTGGAGCAGCGCTGGGTACGGCCATGACAGGGCGTAGTGGAGTTCCGCTTTGTACGGCTGATACAGGAGATCGTGGAACAGCATCGGATACAGCCGTTGCAGGGAGTAGTGGAGCAGGAGGCCTCGGCGTGCCTCTGGGAAGCAGCCTGTCGTTATCAAGAGATCTCCGACTCGGGGTCGGAGTGCTGGATCAGGGGGCAGCCGACCCGGGGTCGGGCTGCGGTGCTGAGGATATCCGACTTGGGGTCGGATTGCTAGATTAAGGGGCAGCCGACTCGGGGTCGGGCCGTGAAGCCGAAGATGTCCGACTCGGAGCCGGACTGCTGGATCGAAGGGCAGCCGACTCGAGGTCGGGCTGTGGAGCCGAAGATGTCCGACTCGGGGTCGGATTGCTGGATCAAAGGACAGCCGTAGTCTTCATGGGCGCGCGTGTCGGTCACGTGGAGCATGGCGGCTTAGTTCCCCCGTAACAGATACCTTAATGAAGATATTTATATGGAGCAGCCTTTGGGTTTCACTTCCGGTGATGGAGATCACAAGGTCTGCAAGCTGCAAAAGTCCATCTATGGACTAAAGTAAGCATCTCGGAGTTGGAACACTCGTTTCCATGATGCGATCAAATCGTTTAATTTCATCAAGAATGAAGAGGAACCGTGTGTCTACAAGAAGGTTAGTGGGAGGGCAGTCGTGTTCCTCGTACTGTACGTGGACGACATCCTCCTGATAGGGAATGATATTCCCATGCTAATCTCGGTCAAGGTCTGGTTGTCAAAAGAGTTCTGCATGAACGATCTTGGAGAAGCATCCTACATTTTGGGGATTAAGGTCTATAGAGATAGATCTAAAAGGATGCTTGGCCTATCATAGAAGATGTACATAAAGGAGGTCCTGAAAAGGTTCAGCATGGAAAACTCCAAAAGGGGTCTATTACCCCTTAGGCATGTGATTCATCTCTCCAAGAAGATGTGCCTTAATACATCTGAAGAGATTCAACGCATGAGCAGGATCCCTTATGCTTCTGCAATAGGGAGCCTCATGTATGCCATGTTGTGTACACGACCTGATATAGCCCTTGCTGTAAGTGTCACTAGAAAATATCAGTTGAATCCAGGCGAAGAGCACTGGACAACTGTGAAGAACATTCTTAAGTACTTAAGAAGAACTAAAGATTTGTTTTGGTATTTGGAGGATCATCAGAGTTAAAGGTAGAAGGATATACAGATTCAGACTTCATGACTGATATTGATGATGGAAAGTCTACATCTGGATATGTGTTCTTGTGCAATGATGGTACGGTAAATTGGAAGAGTTCCAAACAACCGATCATTGCTAATTCTACCATGGAAGTTGAGTATATCGCCGCCTCTGAAGCTGCAAAGGAAGCCTTCTGGTTCAAAAAATTCATTGCAGATATAGATGGCGCCATAGCTCTTGCGAAGGAGCCAAGGTCTCATCAGAAGTTCAAGCACATAGAGCGGCACTTTCATCTTATACGCGACTACCTCGAGAAGAAATATATCGAGGTGTAGAGAGTAGACTCCACGGACAATGTGGTGGATCCGCTCACTAAGCAGCTAAGTCAGCAGAAGACTGAAGCCCACCTTGAGAAGATGGGATTTAGATATATGACTGATTGGCTTTAGTGCAAGTAGAAGATTGTTAGATGTATGCCCTAGAAGCCAATCTGGCTGACATATTATTAATCTAGGATATAATTTTGTACTTGACTTTATTATTATTGAATAATAAATGGGCATCTTTTTCATTCATGTTGTTTATGTGTCTATGAATCGTCCAAAAAATTAATAAGATGATGATACATATTCTCAAGAGTTGAGAATTTGAGCCATGTATCATTGGTGATTAATTTCTAAATGCTCCTGATCAATGGATCATCATGAGGACGGTGATCGATCAGATGAGATCAGTGCACAGATAGCTTTCCTTATGGATGGACAAGACTCGAGTCCACAGTGTAGAGACACTGAAGTGATAGTGCAGGTGCTTATCAGAGAACAAGGGTACTGAGCGTGACCAAGACAAGAAGTCACTTGGATGTCTATCCACTCGTCAGTGACTTTCTTGATATTGCACTAGTGTGACTAGTCCTTTGACCTGCGGTACTTCAGCTACTCACAGTGAGGTTATTGTAGTTTGACTGCACATATACATAGTCTCTAGTCATATGGGTCCTTGTAGTGTAGATTGGTTGCAGTAGGTTCACTGTAGGAGTAGGGTATGCACTTACATAGAATCTATCGACCTTGATAGATGAAAAGTGATCCTATGTGATTTATAAGACTAAGTTCTAAGACCTTGGACAAGGCAATATATATAGTGGAGAAAGAGTTTTCCACTCTCGAACTCAAGTCGAATAAATCTAGACATATGACAAACGACGGGGTTTGACGAGTTATCCATGACCTCTGTTCTGTAGGGATCCATGATAGAAGGACTGTATCATACGATAACTGCACCTAGAAGTTCATCATTTCATTCTGCTGGATAACCACTACATACTGCTAGGTGTCACTGGTGGATGGTGAGACTCACAGGGATCATCTTAATGGTCGATCATCCTTGATGAGTTGAGTTGGAATTGTTTCAACCCATTGAAAGGAGTTTTTAATGATATTATGATAGAGATCGCAATATATCTCACTACCAGACAGAATAGAACCTATGGGGTCACACATATTAGAAGTATTGACCGATCTGATGGTTGAATGTGATTAGGAATTATAAATAATCAATTTGATTGATAATTGGTTAACCCACTAAGAGTTAGTGAGTTGAAGAAGGAATAATCGCAATCGGATTGCAATTTAATTTAATTAATTGAATTTAATTAATTGGACTTGATCACGAGTCCTACTTTGAGTAGGATTCTTAGAGTCTTAATTGGATTAGGATTTCAAATTAAATTAGAGTCCTACTTGGAGTAGGATTTCTAAAGTCCTAATTACCTTAGGGCTGAAATGTAATAAGTCCTAATTAGATTATGATTTTCTTAAGTCCTAATTATTTTTAATCTAATTAATTAAAAGACTCCTAATTGGATTAGGATTGAAGAGTTCAATAGAGTCATGGTTCAATTAAATCCTAATTAGATTAGGATTTGGAGGAAATTGAAATGGGTGCAAATCCTATTTTGAATAGAATTGAATCCTAGCACTTGGACCCAACCCTCCCCACTTAATTAGATTAAGTGGGGGCTAACCAAATGGGAGAAGAGGGAGGGGCCTATGCCCCTCCCTTGGCTGGTGGCATGAGGGAAAAAGGAGGGGCCACTCCCCTCCTATTTTGAATTCACAAAGGGATAGAGATGAGCTCCTAAAATTTAGGAGCTCATCTCTATCCACACACCATAAAAGAGGGGTTCAAAAGAGCTATGAATTTTTCATGGTTTTTCCTTTGGATTTTGACAGCAAACTCCTCCTCTCCTATCCTCCTTTGAGCCGCAAGCAACAAGAAAAAAAAAGGAGCCTTCGCGGCTCTCCTACTTCCTCCATTTTGGTTCCAACGCGAAGGAAAAAGAGAAAGGCTGCTGGCTTTTGTTCTCCTTCCATTGAACCAACCTTCTTCTTCTTCCCCCCTTAGGCATTCAAGAGTTGATTGAAAGGGAGGATATCAGCCATCAATAACCATCTCTGCAAGGGAGCTAGCACCCCGGGGAGATCCAAAAGCTTCAATCGGTGCTTTACTTCGTGTAGATACCCGTAGAGGCCGGACGCGTGTGCGGCTTCCATCGAACCTTCAACAAATCTACGTAAATCAGATTTGCGGAGACCATCTATCTGCATAAGGTGAAGATCTGATCTTCTTAATGACTTAAAAATGGTTCATAAGAATTTGTGGGGTGATTGATTATATCCCTATTTGATTTTGATGAGCTCAAAGCATTTGAGTATATTTTATGTTGTACTAATGAATTCAATTTCGTGTTTCAGGCAAATATATGTGAATTTTTGCTTAAGTGCCTCGAGCCTTGTTTCAAAGTAATTTGGCTAAGTGTTGAACTCAATTTGAATCGAAGTCTGAAGCTCGTGTCGACTCCGGAAGATTACGAGTCGACTCCATGTGTTTCAAAGGTTCTGGCACAAGCTCGAGTCGACTCCGTACACTACGAGTCGACTCCGACTGAGAATAGACAGAAAGACAGAAAGAAGAATTTCAGACCCTATCACCGAGTCGACTCCAATAGGTTTCGAGTCGACTCTGATGCTTACCGAGTCGACTCCCGACGGTTTCGAGTCGACTCCAAAGGGTAACAGACAGAAAGACATAACGTTGGATCTTAGACCCTATTACCGAGTCAACTCCAGAAGGTTACGAGTCGACTCCGAAGTTTGGCGAGTCGACTCCTAGTTATGTCCGAGTTGACTCCCAGAGGAAAGCAGTCTAAAAGGCAGAGAATCAATCTGAGAGATCCTGTGAACAAGTCGACTCCAAGAGTTCCAGAGTCGACCCCCAAGTCAGCCGAGTCGACTCCAGCAAGGCGCGAGTCGACTCCGAGGTAGTTCGGTTCAAAAGATAAAGAATCAGTTTTTCAGCCTCTGAGAACGAGACATCTCCAGAAGATCTCGAGTTGCTTCTCAAGACAGCCGAGTCGACTCCAAGAAAATCCGAGTCGACTCGAGGATGAAAAACATAAAGATGGGTTTCTGGAACCCTGAGAACGAGCCGACTCCTAAGTGCCCGAGTCATCTTCAGAAGTTGGCAAGTCGACTCCAGTTTTTTTCGAGTCGACTCCATGACGGGACAAGCACTTTAATTCAAATCCTGAATAGTAGGCGAGTCGTCCCCTGTAAAGAGCAAGTCAACTCCAGCAACAGCCGAGTCGACTCCAGATCGCACGAGTCGACTCCGATCCCAATGGATACATTGTCAGGATGTGCAAACAGGACAAAACGGCTATGAATCAGTCTCTAATGGCTATTTTTCAAAGGGAACCACTTAAATAGCCAGAATAAACAGTAGTAGAAGATAAGAGAGCTATTCCATTCAAGCAAAAAGGCATATCCACCTACCAAGAGCTTCTTAAGAGTAAATACAAGAAAAAGAAGGAAGAGGTGCATTCAACTCAATCTGAGAAGTACTTCCTTCACATTCAAGGCTCTACTACTGTCCTCCAATCTTCAGTCCTTTCAAGAGGAGACTCAGAAATCGAGAAGCCCCTACTTCTCCATCTAAAATCTGTTTGAGGATTTCTAACTTTACTTTGCATTTATTGTTTTCACATTTGCCTTTTTAGAAGCTTTCTTTGTGAAATTCCAAACCTTGTTTTTTTTCTTACTTGATTCAATCAGGGGATTGAATCAAGGATTATAAGATTTGTTGGTGAGCCAAAGGGAAAACCAATGGTGTAAGATTGTGGTTGGTGAATCGGGAGAAAACCAACTGGGTTTGATTGTGAATCCGGAAAAACAATCGGTTGGTTCTAGTCGGTGAGCCTGTGAAAACCGACCGAGTTCGTTGTGATCTCGTGAAAACAAGTTAGGTTGTGAGCTTGTAGAACAACCGGTTGTAATCCTAGGGATTATAGTGAACTCCCAAGTGCGGCTTGGAAAGTGGACGTAGGAGCAAGAGTTGGCTCCGAACCACTATAAACTTTACTATGTTTGTATTGGCTAATTGTCTCTTTCTCTCACTTCACTCACTGCATCTAGTAATCTAGCTATTTTGCTTGCATTAGATTTAGTTAATTACTCATTATACTTTTAATTGGTCAAGATTTAATTAAAACCCAATTCATCCCCCCCTCTTGGGTTGTCTTCTTGGGCAACAGAATTTAATCCTAATCTATCTACAAACGAAATATTTTAAAATACGTTCATGCGATGAACGGAATCGCGCATGCCCTTCCGCTGCAGATCTAAAAAATTTTCAAATTTTCTGTGGCATGTGATAGATCCTAACAACTTCTTCATCGGCTTCAGCTTTTATTTTTACTGATTCATTCTATATTCTCAGAAGCTTTAAGTTTTCTGGTTACAGCATTCATTTATTTGGATTATTTGTTGCTGTAACAGTTTCACTGTCTGAAACTTGTAAAGGCTCTTCCAAACCTTGATTGAAAGTTGCTGAATCGGGGGTATTCAGCAAGGAAAAAAGTTTTTAGTTGGTTTGTCTGAAAACCAACTTGGTTGCTTGGAAAAACCAATTGGATTTTTGATTGTGAGCCTTGAAAATAATCAGGCTGTAATCTACTGGGTTATAGTGAAATCTCAAGCTAGGCTTGGGGAGTGGATGTAGGTGCTGGGAGTGCACCGAACCACTATAAATTCTGGTATTTATGTGTGGTTTATATCTCTTCTTCGACTGCATATTTCTAACTGCTTTCTTCATCTTATTCACTGCTTTATTTGTGCAACTTTAATTCCGCTGCTAAATCTACAAGTTACTAGAAGATAACAGTAACTCATTAACATCATGTTATTATTTTTTAAAAGATCCAATTCACCCCTCCCCCCTCCCCTCTTGGGCTGCACCTCTGGGCAACAAAAGATAATCCCAAAATGATTCAAATGTCTCTACAAGAAAATAGGTCTTTACCAGCATGAAAAAGTGTCGTTGAACGTAAGAAAACATGCTGCTAATACCTTCAGCGGCACTTTTATCAAAAGTCGACTTAATGTTGCCAATAATCATGTTGTTGATTCCTTAGCGATGCTTTCATATGCGCCGCTATAAATGCACATTTTTAATGGCATTTTTTTGATATTTACCAATATTTTTGAAATCCCACACATTTTTTTAAAAGCACAAAAAAATGCCACACAAAGAAATGGTCAAAGGGAATGTACCAAATAGCGGTCCTTGTAGATGCTAGTGAAGGTTAATTAGTGGCATTTCAAAGTGCTTGTGAAACATTATTAATCGGCGACATTTTAGTAAATGTTGCTAGAAGTCTCTTTTAAGCAATTATTTTAATTATATACCACCATTGCTAAAATGCCGCACCTTATTTTAGTAGCAAAAAAAAATGCCACGCAAAAGAAAGGTAAATAGAGATGCTTCAAAATGCCATTGTCGATTAATTAGTGGCAATGTCAAGTGCCGGTAAACAAATATAGATGATGATGGTCATCTCGAAAGATAGGTGTATCGATGCTTTTAAATACCAATGATACCTTTATAGTTTAATTTTCTAAATACCTTTTGTGGCATTTTCGTATGCTAAGGATAATTATTTTTAATAATTGAATATCATTGTTTTATTCATCTTGCTCAGAACCTGTTTGAAAAATATGCTATAGTTATTAATATATTACATAACAATGCATCCTGAAATAGAAGGTATAAAATTGAAAGTCTAGCTAAATCCATCCATATGAACAATAATTATCTTAATGATAATTTTTGGAAACATCAATAGCATCCCACAAAAATAAATTAAAAATGTGAATAGCATTCTAAGGCAAAAGTACTCTACATAAGTAATAAACCAATCTGCATATGTTGGATTGCAGTAGCCAACATTTAGACCTACTACACAATCAATTGAAATTGCTTGGATGTTACCGCTAGGGCCACCTATGGAGCTAGGCCCATCTATGGCTCTAGGCTCAATCTGTTGCCGCTAAAAATCTGCCTGCGATAAGCGCCAAGTGAGTGGAGTGTGGGTGCTGGAGGGCTCAGCGATCGACTGCTTGGATCATGCTAAGTTGAGACCTGAGGCAGGCAGTAATTGCCGAGATGCTGGTCTATGACTGTGCTCCGACCTAAAACAACACAAACAAAGAAGTTCTTTTGTCAAGGTGTGTCCGGCGAGAGATCCTCCAATACCTAAGTCAGGACGAAATTCAAAGAACAAAAGAAGATTTTCAGTAATCTATCAAGGCATTCGAGTACTTACCTGAAAGGTCCCCCAAAGAGTTAGTTGTATATGCAAAGGCGAAAGCCTGTCGCTATAAAAGTCGGGCACATGGATTGGCTAGGATTGGTTGGGCCTTCTCACATTCCAAATATTGAGCTTGGGCATTTCGCATGCAGATCGCACCCCTACTTGTTAGGTTAACGTGATTTTGGAGATTGCCTGAGATATCGGCTGTGGTATAGCCAACTGTAAAGGGCTTTTGAAATTTGAACCTAGCCGTATTCTTTCAGGAGTTCTAGATAGCTGGCCCTGATTGGTGGTGCGCTGGCTTCGTGGCAAGCTTTGGTTGAACAGCCCCTATGGTGAACTGTGGTCGATTTTGAAGCATATCAAGCTATATATCCATTTAGAAAAGTAAGCAATAATCTGATAGCTTCTAATCTAGCAACAGGAGCAAAAAATTTATCAAAATCAATTTTCTCCTAATCTAGTTTTGTTTTTTATTATATTACTATTTTCATCTAATTTATTTCTAATATACTCATTTTGTTCTAATTACTAGATGGTCTTTAGGTCTACTTACTAGTATCCAAACATTATTTCTTTCAAGTTGATTAAGTTCCTGTTGCATTGCATTTATCCAATTATGATTTTTTTTGGCTTTATCTATGGTTTTTGGTTCTATTTTAGAAACAAAGGCTAAATAATTTCATGCATCTCTAAGAAAGGATTTAGTTCTTACCCCAAATGAAGGATCACCAATAATTAAATCTTTCGGGTGATTCATTTTCTAGGTAAATCATGTCTACCTTGAGTTGTTTTTGCTGATTTTGCTGATTATGTTCCTTCTCATCTTGCAAAGTAATCCTTCAATGTTAGCTCCTTCATTTTCTTTTCAAGCAGATTTTCACCATCATCAAAAGCTTCTTTCTTCTTTGATGGAAGATCATTAGTCTCATTAAATACAATATGAATAGACTGATCTCAATCTCATGTTTAAGGAAGAAACGAAATGTTTGATGATTGTGACCATGTTATGATGTCTTGTCACTTTGCAAGATGATGTTGGGAGGGTTTATAAGCACATTTAACAAAAAGGTACTCACCTCAATCCTTGCGGGTGTTAATTTATTTCCTATTTGCTATCTCAACCTCATGTCAAGGAAGAAGCAAAATGTTTGATGGCTACTGCTGGCTAGTGGGTCGTGACCATATTATGATTTCTTGCAACTTTGCAACATAATGTTGGAAGGGTTTACAAGTATATGTAAGAGAAAGGTACTCACCTTAATCCTTGCAAGTGTTAATTCCCTTCCTATCTCAACCTCATGTCAATGAAGGAACAAAATGTTTTGATGGTTACCGCTGGCTGGTGGTTTGTGACCATGTTATAATTTCTTGTCACCTTGCAAGATAATGTTGGGAGGGTTTACAAGCACATTTAGCAAAAGGATACTCACCTCAATCCTTTCGGGGGCGTTTGGTATGGGGTGATCGTCCTAGGATCAAGAGTGATGTGGGTGGAGGTGATGAGATCACCATGTTTGGTTGCACTACGGTGATCCTACGTGGTGGTGATCTTAAATCACCTCTACTCCTCAAATCAACCTCCAACTCGGTGATGGGATACCCGTTCTTGAGGTCGAGAATGCAAGATCACCGTAGGGCAGTGATCCTAGATTGAAAGTTAAAGACAAAAATATCCCTCAAGTTCGCAGAAAAATTGATATATCAATATACCATCAATATATTATGTCAATATTATATATATATATTATGTTGATATTATATATTATATTAATGATATATATATTATATTATAATATATTACTAATCATATTATTATCCTATTATTATTGAAGGATATAATTTTAAATTCTAGTAGAAATATATTATTATTTGTTATATTTATATAATGAAAATATTTAATATATTACTATATTACTTCTATTTACCTTATTTTTCTAATCAAAATAATTATTAGTATTAAAAAAATCTATTATAAGTACAAATAAAAATATTAATTCTATAATGAAAAATAACATATTTGTATAAGATTAATAAATTATAGGAGTAATAAATATATTTTTATAGAATATATTAATAATTAATATATTGATAAATATATTAATATTTTATTATAATATATTTTATATGATTAATAAATATATGATAAGGGGCTACTAAAAGTAGAATATGTAACAAAATTATGAAGTTATTATAAGAATTAGTATATTGACTTCCATTTTTAATTCATGTGAATTAAAAATACATAAAAAAATTTACTTAAGATATATCATGGGTATTTGTGGTATTATGTGGTCAGTGATCTTGGATCTTCGTACCATACCAAACAAGTTACTCATGGATATCCGGGGATTTTTAATCACTGAACCATGGCCTACCAAACATATTGATCTTAGATCACCAGGGATCAAATCACCCCAGCATTCAGATCACCGGGGATCTTAGATCACCGTGGTGATCCAGTTGGGGTTAGCAAACGCCCCCTTCAAGTATTAATTCATTTCCTATCCCAACTTCATGTTAAGGAAGAAATAAAATGTCTGATGGCTACCATTGGCTAGCTAATCTTGACAGGAAGCGATGAAAGGCTGTGCAAAGGGAGAATCTCTTTGCTGGTGATATAGTAAGACGATCCCTATACCTTGCTACAGAGTCCATTGAGGCCCAATCAAATATTTCCTCTCGCACTCATTCAAGGCACTTTTACCTGGAGTGCTAAAGTTTAACTTTGATAAATCTGTTAACAACTTAGTAGCAGGAGCTGGTGTCATAATTCGAGATCATGTAAGTTGTTTTGTCTATGATGCTAAGAAGAGATTATCCCCTTACACAATCCCACGCGCTGAATTGGCAACTGCATGGGAGGGCTTTTGTCTTGTGGTGTTCAAATTTAAGGCTACTCCAGTTTGATTAGAGGGTGATTCCATGATGTTCTTTCAAGGATTAATGGCTCATCTATTGATTCCGCGTATTCAAATCCCTTGTTAAGAGATTTTTTTTTTTTTTTTTGTGTACATAAGAGATGTCCTTCAAGTGAGTTTATTTGGACCTCCAACCAAACAAGAGGCATCTCATTATTTTTCCGTTGACTACACTTTTTTTCTTCTTTTCCGACGAACCAAACAAGCCCTTAATAATCAGGTGGCTGACTGGTAGGCCTCAATGTTTACTCATTTTGATTTGGTTCTGGAAGGCAACGTGTTGGCACTAGCCCAGTTGGCCCACTTCTTGAGGGCGCTTGATTCGACGTTTCTTGCCTCCTTTTGTACCCATTTTTTTTAATATTAAAATAATTACTGAAAAAGTAGTAGTATTATAACAAAAAATAAATGTATAACAATGAAAAAATAATAGTGTTATTTTTTTCCTTCACTTTTATTAGATAAAATATATTATTTTTTAGATTTCAAAAATTTGAGACAAAAATTTATGAATTTTGAAAAATATTATTTCTTTTAAAAGAAGATACAAGAAAAATAATAGTTATTACTTATATTATATTATAATATAATTCTATAATATAAATAATAAAAACAATCAGCACCGTACTTTTCATTTTGGTTTATTTTAGCAACATAATTGAAGGCAGGGACTTCAATTGCATTGATGGCCTTGAGGAGAAACGAGGTGGAAAAGTCTTCACTAATAAGATCAAGGTCAGAGAGTTTCAGAGCTTCATCTTGTCCAACGAGCTAACCAACCTCAGATTCATGAGCCCGATATTTACCTGGTGCAACAACAGGCTGGGACGGGCTTGTGTGTGGGAGAGGATCGACAGAGCCTGTGCTTTGACTAGTTGGATCCAACAGTTCTCGGACTTCCGCCACCTACCTAGGATTGCTTCAAATCACTGCTCTATTCTGGTGAGTACCTCACATGCTTTTCCGATTCACAGTCCATTTCGATTCGAAAAGATTTGGCTTTCCTACAGACATGGTAAGGGAGGTGTGGAGGATTCCAGTCAGGGGATGTGATGTACAGGGTGTCTTGCAAAATAAAGCTGACCAGGCGCCGACTGCTCAGATAGAACAAGGAGGAGGTAGGAAATATTTTCAGAAAGGTGGAGGAGATCGAAGCATCCATCATCAGGCTTCAGTCACTGGAGGACCGCAAGGGCAGTCTCTCAGATGTAGACTAGGGCGAGCTTAGGGGCTGTTGGTCAAGATCACTCCCTCCTCAGGAAGTAGGAGATGTTTTGGAGGCAGAAGTTTAGAGTTCAGTAGATCAGGGAGAGAGATCAGAACACGAGATTCTTCCACCAATCTACCATATCCGGAGGCAGCGAAATCGGATCGGCAGAGTCAGGGATAGCAGTGGGCAGATGACAAAGGATCCAGAGACCGTCAGATGGAGCTTACGAGCCAAACCCTGAGTGGAGGATTTCAAGGGATGAGGGGAGGCACTACTTAGCTAGGTGACAGACGTGGAGGTGCAGGAAGCTCTCTACTCCCTAGGTGAGGATAAGGCCCTGGGCCCAGATGGGTTTCCCCTAGTCTTTTTCTGGAGGTAGTGGTTCATCATCAGATAGAAGGTGACGGCGGCTATACAACAGTTTTTCTCGTCGGCATTGATGCCTGTTGAGTGGGACCTTCATCACATTGACCCCGAAGAGGGAGGATCCAATGGAGCTGAGTCACTTTCGACCCATCAGTCTGTGCACCACCTTGTATAAGGTAGTGGCGAAGCTCCTGGTCCGGAAGATGTGAGGCACTATATCTAGGCTGATTTGTCCTGAGCAGGCAGTGTCTGTGGGAGGGCAGTCCATCTCCAACAACATCCTCATCGCGTATGAGTTCATGTTAGATCTCCAGCGGGCGCCGAGGCACAGGAGCTTGATGGGCATCAAACTCGACATAGAGCGGGCATACGACAAGATAAGGTGGGATTTTGTGGCGCAGTGTCTAGAGGGGTTTGGTTTTCCTCCGCTGTGGATCAGATGGATTCAGGGATGTATTCGGACCCCATCTTTGCCTTATGGATTAATGGTTCTCCGTCGCAGTTCTTTGAGTCTTCGGTAGGGCTGAGGCAGAGATGTCCCTTGTCACTGTTGTTATTCATTATCTGTGCAGACTCTTTGTCCCGAGCCCTTCGGTATGCATCAGTGACACAGGAGGTGGAGGCATATAGACCAGCGGCAGGCCCGACTTAGATATCGCACTTGCTCTTCACGGATGACTGTCTACTTCTGGCCCGTAAGATGAGCCATTCAACGCTGGCTATATGCAGGATTTTGGGGGTCTTCTGCGGGGTGCCAACGTAGCAGGTGAACCTGGCCAAGTCAGTCATTTCCTTCAGCCTGAAGATCGATCGAGGGATGAAGACCTCAGTCACGAGCATCTTGGAGATAGGGGAGCAGGAGGGGACACGCAGGGGGGAGAGCTTATCCGTGGAGCTGAGCATTAGGCGACGACTGGAGGGTTGGCAGGTAGGCACCCAGTCTATGATGGGCAAAGTTACGCTAGTTCTTCAGTCCTAAGCTTCATTCCACTTTACTTGATGTTTCACACTATGGTGCCTATAGCAGCTTTATAATGAATAGAGAAATTGTTCGGAAGCTTTATCTAGGGACAGCAGGGCGACAAAGGGAGTGTCCACCTACTAGCCTAGGAGACTCTATGTCAGCCGACCAATAGAGGTGGGCTGGGGGTCTCCTTCTTGGTGGAGCGCTGGGAGATTCTAGGGACTAGACTAGTAGCCAGGTTCTTCCTAGAGCCGGAGAGTCTCTAGGGAGCACTACTGAGGGCGAAATATGGAGACCTAGCTCAATCGTCGGCCTTCTGAGCTGAGAGGGGATCCTTCTTCATTTGGTGAGAGATCTATGCTCGTGCCTCGGTGGTGCTACCGGCGACCAGGTGGAAGATTGGGGATGGACAGGCGGTCCGCGTCCTGGAGGATAGGTGGCTATCTTAGGTTCCATTGTAGGACTAACCCACCATAATTGACCACGAAGGGCTGGAGGGTTGCATAGTCTGTATTCACCTTGCTCTAGAGGAGCGGAGGTAGGACAAAGACCTCATCAGGATCATGTTTGGAGAGTCGTTGGCTGAGTGGGTCCTATCTATACCGATCACTACATGAGAGACAGTGGATAGGAGGGTTTGGAGCCTAGCCGGGAGGTCGATGGTGCGAGCCCGTGATGTTTATAGGCTAGTGGGGAGAGCTCTGGTGCGACATGTTAGATGTATGCCCTAGAAGCCAATCTGGCTGACACATTGTTAATTCTAGGACATAATTTTGTACTTGACTATTTATTATTGAATAAATAAAAGGCATCTTTTTCATTCATATTGTTTATGTGTCTATGAGTCGTCCAAGAATTAATAAGATGATGATGCATATTCTTAAGAGTTAAGAATTTAAGCCATGCATCATTGGTGATTAATTTCTAAATGTTCTTGATCGATGGATCATCATGAGGACGGTGATCGATCCGATCAGTGCACACATCGCTTTCCTTATGGATGGACGAGACTCGAGTCCACAGTATAGGGACACTGAAGTGATAGTGCAGGTGCTTGTTAGAGAACAAGGGTACTGAGCGTGACCAAGACAAGAAGTCACTTGGATGTCTATCCACTCGTCAGTGACTTGCTTGATGTTGCAGTAGTGTGACTGATCCTTTGACCTGCAGTGCTTCGGCTACTCACAGCGAGGTTATTGTAGTTTGACTGCACGTATACATGGTCTCTAGACATATGGGTCCATGCAGTGTAGATTGGTTGCAGTAAGTTCACTGTAGGAGTAGGGTATACACCTACAAGAAATCTATCGACCTTGATAGATAAGGAGAGATCCTATGTGATTTATAAGACTGAGTTCGTAAGACCTCGGTCGGGGCAGATTTTACAGTGGAGAAAAAATTTTTCACTCTCGAGCTTAAGTCGAATAAATCTTGACATATGACAGACGATGGGGTTTGACGAGTTGTCCATGACCTCCGTCCTGTAGAGATCTATGATAGAAGGACTATATCACACAATAACTGCAACTAGAGGTTCATCATTCCATTCTGCTGGGTAGCCACTACATGCTGCTAGGTGTCACTGGTGGATGGTGAGACTCACAGGGAATACCTTGATGATCGATAAACCCTAATGAGTTGAGTTGGAACTGTTCCAACCCATTGAAAGAAGTTTTCAATGATATTGTGATAGAGATCGCAATATATCTTACTACCAGTCAGAATAGAATCTATGGGATCACACACACTAGAGGTATTGACCGATCCGATGGTTGAAATGTGATTATGAATCCCGAGTAATCAATTCGATTGATAATCAGTTGAAGATGAAACAATGGGAGTTGATTAATTGGACTTAAACACGAATCCTACTTGTAGTAGGATTCCTGGAGTCCTAATTAGATTAAGACTGGGAGTCCTACTTGGAGTAGGATTCCTACAATCCTAATTGAATTAGAATTTTGAATTCAATTTAGATTCCTACTTAGAATAGGATTCCTAGAAGTCCTAATTAGATTAGGACTTCGGATTCAAATTAGAGTCCTAATCGGATTAGGACTAGAATTGAACAAATCCTAATTAGATTAGGATTTCTTAAGTCCTAATTAATTATTAATCGAATTAATTATGATGACTCCTAATTTGATTAGGATTGAAGAGTTCAATTGAGTCATGGTTCAATCAAATCCTAATTGGATTAGGATTTGAAGGGAAAGAAAATAGGTGCACCTAATCCTCTTTGGAAGCGGACTAGACCACCTTGCATTAGACCCCAAGCCCCACTTGATTGGATCAAGTAGGGCATGTGTGATGAAGAGAACCCCCTCCCTTGGCCGAATCAAAGAGAAGAGAAGAGGGGCGTGCGCCCCTCTTCTTGGCTCCAAAAGGAAAAACATAAAGCTCCTAAAATGTAGGAGCTTCATGTGTCTTTATAAGGAGGTAAAGGAACAAACCCTAGGGCAATTCTTTTTCTCCTCTTTTCAGCCGTGAGCCACCTTTTCTCTTGGGGTTTTCAGCCGCCATCAACAAAGAAAAAAAAAAGAAGAGGAGGCGTGCACCTCCTCTTGATCTTCTTCCCTCCTCCTTGGTTCCAACGCAAGGCAAAGGAAGAAGGCTGCAGGGGCTTTGATTCTCCTTCAAACTTCATCCTTCTTCTTCCTCCTCCCAAGTACAGTCAAGGGTTGATTCAAAGGGAGGACATCAGCCATTAAAAGAAATCTCTGCAAGGGAGCTAGCACCCCGGAGAGACAAGAAAGCTTTGATTGGATCTCTACTTCGTGTGGATACCCGTAGAGGCCGGATGCGTGAACGGCTTCAAGCAAACCTTCATCCTAAACCATGAACTTCAGTTTGTAGTGATCATCTACCCGCACAAGATGAAGATCTGATCTTCCTAATATTATTAAAAGTTTTTAATCCTAATCTATCTATGAACGGTTTTTGAACAACGTTCATGAGATGAACGTCGATCCCGCGCATACCTCTTCCGCTGCCATCTGAAATTTTTTTTAATTTTCTGCGGGATGGGCGGGTTTCCAACAGTGGTATCAGAGCCTAGGCTTCGTAGATTAAGGTTAGAATTAATCATTAATAGGCACGTTAGATCTGAAAATTAAAAGGTTATGTATGCTGAAATTTTCTGCATGCAGAATTTTTCAAGATTGCTGATTTTTGCATGCTGATTTTTATGTGATAAATTGATGATTCTAATTGCATTGTTAATGGAATTACAAAGTTTAGAATCATGTTTAGCATGATCAGCAACCCATATCATAAGATAATCAATTAGATTTCAGATCTGAAAATTATAATTGTTGCATGCGGTGATGATAATAGGATTCAAACCCTTTTGGTATCAAATGTAATAATCTGCGATGTGATCTGTAATGTCATGTAATTTTTCAGATGCTTGCATGCATCTTATTTGATGTTTTGAGAGGCCTGCGTACCTCCTAAAAGGGGATGTAATTTATTATTATATATCTGGTTGTATTTCTGTGATGTGATGTACGTCAACGATCAAGTCGAAGACAGTACATGAGATGAACAAGTGATCTGAGCGGTTGATGGTGATTGGATCAAGAGTTGATCAGGGATCGGATCAAGAGTTGATCAGGAATCGAATCAAAGAGGCTTGGGACCAATTCAAGAGTTGAAGACCAACTGATCGATTGACGTGCATGTTCGTGTAATATGACCTAATTAGAATCCATGATCATCACCTATTTTAAATTTAGCTTTTATTTATTGCTGCAATTATAACTGCCTGTGATGTGCTATTTGCATGTGATGCGAATGTGAGCAGGGTAGATAGGTTTACATATGATGCAAACTATTAGACCAATCCCAATGAGACCTAAACTAAAACCTCCTCAATCAAGTCGAGAGTGAACCAACATGAGCGAGTCATATTAGATTAATTGATCTAATTGGTGTCTAGGAAAGCATGAAAGGTGGTTACTTAATTAGAACCTTACTCTGTGAGTAAGGAAAGCCTCCCACCTTCTTACCTGGCCAATTGTTCGATTACCTCTTATGAAGAGCTCAAGTTGCAAACACTAAGACCTGATTAACCGATATTAAGTCCATAGATCTTCCACCGTAGTAGAGCTGCTAAGGTCTTTCTGATGTTGACTTGTCTCGGCTGGACACAGTGGACAAGTTGCATCGGGAGGCTGGACCTTTCTATAGACATGTGATGTTGTAGGGATAAAGATAGGGTTGGGCACCAATAACTGTTAGATGAGGACCCAATGACAACTTTATTTCTACGGTTATACGGTGGGTCTAACTTAACTAAGAAATGGGATCAATAACTGTTAAGTGAGATCTTCATGACTTAGAGACCAAGTAGCACTGCAACATGCTTGAGAAGCATTGTATAAGAGTTGTACACTCATCTATTTATGTGTCACCAATAACTGTTAGGTGAGGTGGCATGTAAATCGGTGGGACCGCAGTACCTACTAGAAATCCTAGTCGTATAGGATTTTCATTTTTTTACAAGGGGAGTGTGAGGAATTTGAGAAAATAGTGGGAGGTACATTTGTTCTTAAAGACCCTAGAACAAATTAGGATCAAGTACAAAAGTCTAACTAGAATCTTTACTCTCTGCAGATCATAATGTCAGCCTCAAACCCTTTGACCCGTATTCTTGAGACCAACCGATTGACCGGTACCAATTACAGAGACTGGCTTAGAAATCTCAAAATTATTCTGAATTGCGAGAAAATATGCTATGTGCTCGACAATAATATCCCCACATTACCAGCACGTCCGACCGTTGATTAGCGTGCGACGCATGAAAAGTGGACAGACGATGACATTAGGGTCAAGTGCTATATCATGGCATCCATGTCCAATGAACTCCAATGCCAGCATGAGAATATAAAAACTGCTAGGGACATACTTGCACACCTGCAAGAGTTGTATGGTGAGTAGAGTCGCACAGCTCGTTTTGAAGTGTCCAAGAGGCTCTTCAAAGCAAAGATGCGCGAGGGGCAGTCTGTCCATGATCACGGTCTGACTATGATCAAGAACCTTGAGGAGCTTGAGAAGCTCGGTATGAACATGCACAAGAAATTGCAAATAGATCTGATCCTTCAATCCCTTCCTGATTTATTTAGACAGTTTATAGTAAACTACCATATGAATAAGATTGAATGCACTAAAACTGAACTGTTAAACATGTTGGTAACTGCTGAGGGAGCCTTGAAAGATTCAAAGGGCAATGTCCTTGCTGCTGAGTTGACTTCTGGTTTCAAGAGAAAGTCTACTTGGAAGAAAAAGAAGCCCGCAAAGAAGCAGAAGAAAGACAAGAAGCCAAAGAAGGAAGTTCAAAAGAAAAAGGCTAATGACAAAGAAAAATGTTTCCACTGCAATGTCGATGGCCACTGGAAGAGGAACTGTCCTTCATACCTCGAGAGCCTGAAGAACAAGAAGGCAGACACACCTTCAGAAGGTATGTTAGACTTGCTCGTGATTGAAACTAACCTTACGGTTTCCTCTGCTTCGAGTTGGGTTATAGATTCTGGTTCTAGTGCTCACTTGTGCACTACTATGCAGGGTCTAAAGGAAAGTAGAAGGCTGGCGGAAGGTGCGGTAACCCTTCGAGTTGGCAACGGGGCAAAAGTTGCTGCTGTGGCTGTGGGCACCTACCCTCTGCGACTACCGTCTGATTTTAGTTTATTACTTAGAGACTGTTATTATGTACCTACTGCTAGCAGAAATTTGATTTCTGTTTCATGTCTAGCACAAGAAGATCATATTTTTACATTTGACAAAGACTGCTGTTCTATTTATTTCAGAAATAAAATAGTCGCACGTGGTTTTATGATTGACAGTCTCTATCATTTGCATATGGATGTATCTGTAAATGTGTCTGAGCAAGAAGTAAGTGCCAAAGGATCCAAGAGATCCAAAAATGAGATAAACTAAAAATATTTATGGCACCTCAGACTTGGCCATATTGGAGGGGACAGAATGAACAAAATGGATAAAGATGGGCTTCTCGGCTCATTGACTTCTGAGTCATATCTAGTTTGCGAGTCCTGTCTTCAAGAGAAAATGGCTAGATTACCCTTTGTAGGACATGAGGAGAGGACCACTGAAATACTTACCCTGGTACATACAGATGTGTGTGGCCCATTCGATGTGTTAGCCAGAGGATGTTATTCGTACTTCATTACCTTTACCGATGATTATTCATGGTATGGGTATGTGTATCTTATGAGACACAAATCTGAATCTTTTGAAAAGTTCAAAGAATTCAGAAATGAAGTACAAAAACAAACTGGAAAATCCCTTAAGGCTCTTCGATCAGATCGAGGAGGAAAATACCTTAGTGGGTGTTGACCCCCTAATGGATTTTGATGAATACAAAACACTAGAGTATAATTCCATTTATCTTAACAATTTAATTGAGGAATTCATGTGTTTTATTAAGAATATTGTTAAGAAATGTCTAGGCAAGTTCCCATAATTTTTAAGGATTTATTGAAGAATTTTTGAGATGAAGAAAACAGATCAGGGACAGCCGAGATGTCTCCGGATAGTCTCAGAGACGTCTATGGCACAAACAGGAAGAACTGGCACACTTGGAGACGTCCCCGGCACCTGGCGAGGCGTCTCGCAGGGTCGGAGTTGACTCTCTCAGTAGCGGAGTCGACTCTCTCAGTGGGGCAGAAAGGCAGATTTCAAGTGATACGCGCGAGCCGTCCCCACAGTACGCGGAGTCGTCCCCGCAAGTTAAAAAGCTGAGTTTCCGAGTCGTCCCCAGTGTAGCGGAGTCGGCTCTCTCAGGGTTTTCCAGAGGATGTCTTTTTCGGAGTTAGGGCAGCGGAGACGTCCCCTGAAAGAGCGGAGTCGACTCTCTCAGAGAATTCCAGAAGACATGTTTTTCGGAGTTATAACGACGGAGTCGTCCCCAAGGCAGCGGAGTCGTCCCCATGCAAAAAGTACAAACAAGCCGAGACGTCCCTGTAAAGCGCCGAGGCGACCCTCTCAGAAAAACAGAAAAACAAGGATTCAAACCGTTCATCATCGGAGTCGTCCCCGTAAAGTGCCGAGTCGACCCCAAACAAAGTGAAAAGTAAATTTATACAGCCGAGACGTCTCGCGTTGAAGCGGAGACGTCTCCGGAGCGCCTGGGACGCGACTGACAACTTTTGCAGGTTTGGTTTGAATTTCAAATCTCTTTTACTTTATCTCTAACGGCTATATTTGCTTTTTGGGCTATAAAAGGGAGCTCCTAAGTGCTTCTCAACAACTTCTCACCAACCCAAAGCAAGATCATTCAAGAGAGAAGAAAGAAAAAGAGGTTCAAGGGAGTTAGTGCATTCAAGTGAAGAAATCAAGTGCTTTCAAGTTTTCCAACTGATTTCAAGCTCAACTACTCTCTTCCGCTCGGCATTCAAAGCTCACACTCAAGCCTACGCGATCCACATCGGAAGAATCATCATTTCCCACGCTTCCAACGGCAAAAGGATTCTTCCGGGTTTTAAAGTTTATCATTGTTATATTTGCTTATTTAGAGCTTTCCAATCGTTTGTAAAACTCTTTCAATATTGTGCTTGTTCCAGTCAAGGGACTTGGAACAAGGAAAAGGCGTCCCAAGCCTAGGTGAAATTGGGGGTTATAGGGTTTGTTGTTAGCCCGGTGTAAAACAACGAGTTGGGTAGTGCACTCGCAAAACTACCGGACTGTAATCTTGGATTATAGTGGAAATTCCCAAAGGTGCTTTGGAGAGTGGATGTAGGAGCAGTGGAAGCTCCGAACCACTATAAAACCTTGTGTTTGCGATTGACTGTTCTCATCCCTCTATCTTTACTTTAGTTCTTATATTTGCGTGTTTTATTTTTTAATTAGTCAAAAAGTTTTAAAACACCCAATTCACCCCCCCTCTTGGGTGACCATCTCTGGGCAACAAGTAGTATCAGAGCGGGTGCTCTGTGTATTTCTTGAAAGACCTAACCGTCTTAGCCAAAGATCTAGATGGCAACACCCTTTAACAATGTTCCTGCTGAGGGGCAAGCAACCAATAGACCTCCACTCTTCAATGGGACAAATTATACCTATTGGAAGACTAGAATGAGGATCTTCATTCAAGCACAAGACTATGCCTTGTGGAGGGTTATAGTCAAGGGACCACAAGAACCATCACACATGGTAAATGGCATTCAAGTTTCCAAACCTGAGGAGGATTGGGATGAGAATGATAGTAGGATGGTTCAACTCAATTCTAGAGCCATGAACTCATTATTTTGTGCTCTAGATGTAAATAAGTTTAACAGAGTCTCCACATGTAGTTCCGCTAAGGAAATATGGGATAGGCTTGAAGTTACCCACGAGGGTACAAATCAAGTCAAAGAGTCTAAAGTGAACATTCTAGTTCACAAATATGAGTTGTTTAAGATGGAACCCAATGAAACCATCACATGCATGTTTACACGCTTTACCGATATAATTAATGGTCTAAAAAGTTTGGGTAAATCTTATACTAATCCGGAACTTGTGAGTAAAATTCTCAGGTCTTTGCCAAAAGCATGGGAAGCAAAGGTTACGGCCATCGTAGAAGCCAAAGACCTCAGCACTTTGGGATTGGAACAACTACTGGGCTCATTGATGACACATGAGCTCACAATGAAGCAACATGAAGAAGTGTTGCCCAGATAGACAACCCAAGAGGGGAGGGGTGAATTGGGTTTTTAAATTAACTTAGCTAATTAAAACTTTGTGGATGATTAACTAAATACTATAGCCAGTTATTTAATTAAAGCTAAGTGCTGTGAGTAATGTGTGGGGAAGAAGATGAGAGACAATGCACTACAAACACAAAGTTTTATAGTGGTTCGGAGCTAACCCTTGCTCCTACGTCCACTCCCCAAGTCTCACTTGGGAATTTCACTATAACCCCCTTGGATTACAGCCGGTTGTTTTGCAAGCTCACAACCGAACTTGTTGTTTTACGAGCTCACAACGAACTCGGTCGGTTTTCCCAGGCTCACCGACTAGAACCAACCCCGATTGTTTTCCCGGGCTCACAATCAAACCCTTACACTCGTTGGTTTTAAACCGGCTCACCAACCAACCTTAATCCCCTTGATTCAATCCCCCGATTGAATCAAGTAAATACACGAGATAGAAGAAAACAGAAAATAGCTTCTCAAAAAGCAGATTTAAAACAATATAATCGTAAAGGAGTTAGAAGCCCTCAAACGCTTTTAAGATGGTGAAGAGGTGTGGCTTCTGGAACTCCGGTCTCCTCTTGAAAGAGTGATCGATTTGAAAGCAGGAGGAGGAAGCTTTGAATGCTGGGAAGATGTTGGTGGAGCAGTAAATGCAGATCTTCCCTTTTTCTCGTTGAAGAGCACTTAGAGAGCTTGAAGACTTGAATGCTAGGAGTGGAATGTGTGTTCTCTGCCTTGCTACAGTCTTCTGTGGCTATTTAAGCCAACCCCCACGGAAACTAGCCGTTACTCTGCTTTTTCTGGCCGTTCTGCACACTCTGCGCAGCCTGACAATGTGACCGTTGGTGGGTTGGAGTCGACTCGCGCGATCAGGAGTCGACTCGGCTGTAGCAGGAGTCGACTCGAGCTTTTCCGGAGTCGACTCGGCAACTGTTCCCAGTTTGAATTAAAGTTGCCGTCTTGACTGGGAGTCGACTCGTCTTGACCCGGAGTCGACTCGCCAACTTCTGGCGCTGACCTGGCAATTTTGGAGTCGGCTCATCCTCTGTAGTCCGTGGATCCAAATTTGAATTTTGTCCACTCGAGTCGACTCGACTGTCCTGGGAGTCGACTCGAATCTCAGAGCCCGAACTCCCGATTCTCTGTCTTTTGGCTCATCCAGTCTTGGAGTCGACTCGAACTTCCTTGGAGTCGACTCGGCTCTCAGTTTCCGAAAGTTGGTCTTCTGCCTTTTGACGTGAAGCTTGTCTTGGAGTCGACTCGAGCTGTCTGGGAGTCGACTCGAATCTCAGAGGCAGTAACATGGTCTTCTGTCTGTCGATGGTCGCACAGTCTCGGAGTCGACTCGCGTACTGCGGGAGTCGACTCGAATCTCAGAGTCCATAAAACGCTCTCTGACTTTTTCTTTGTGTACCGCTGGGAGTCGACTCGCGTTCCACTGGAGTCGACTCGAATCTCAGACCTGAAAAACTGCTCTTCTGTCCTTCTGTCTGTTTTCAGTCGGAGTCGACTCGTACTGATCAGGAGTCGACTCGTACTGATCAGGAGTCGACTCGAGCTCGTGCCAGTGACCTTGATACGCTTGGAGTCAACTCGTGAAACTCGGGAGTCGACTCGTATCTCAGACACTGGTTCATGCAGACTTCTTAACTTATCCAAAATGCTATGAACCAAGTCTAGAGACACTTGGACAGGATTTTCACTGAAACACTCAATTGAATTCATTAGTAATCACAAGATATACTCAAATGCTTTGAGCTCATCAAAATCAAACGGGGTTTTAATCGATCACTCCACAATCTCCCCCTTTTTGATGATGACAAAACTTTGAGTATATGTAAAATGAGTTGCTCAGTAAATAATGAAATAAACTCCATAAATGAATTCAAATGTCTGATAATTTAATTTATCCAAGTTTGAAAGGAGTGAAACATTAAATTTCGGAGTTAAAGTTCCCCCTTTCATCTGGAATTATATAAGCCTTCATATTCTGCAATCAATTGTTTGGCTTATATGACATTAATGATTAGCTTGATTAAAATTCAGATTCTCCCCTTCAACATATGCATTCAACTATGTTTTGATTTTCTGAATTTCCTTTTAATGCTTTGAAATTTTTGAACTAAAATTTTTGTTTTTAGAGGGAAAATCTGTCAATTTGTTCTTGAGTAGGATTCAGCTAATCTCCGAATATCCCTTGAATAGATTCTGGAGATTACTCCATTAGGAGCCCCAAAAGAGAGATAATGAGCCTCGAGGTACCGAATCCACTTAGAACAAATTTATGTGTGTTTTTAAGAGTTTATCGTTTTATTTATTTTCATTGATTTCTTTTACATATTTTTTAATATTTCTCCCCTTTTACATATTTTATACTTACACATTTCTCTCCCTTTTTGTCATCATACCTAAAAGGAGGTAATCACACACAATCAATGGCACAAATGGCACAGTCAATCATCAAATGGCACAGAAATGAAGATGAGATGTCTACTCATTGTATTGATATGAAGGTGAATACATTTGAGCATACAATAGGTAAAGCAAGAACAATACAAAAGAAGACAAAACACAACTCAAAATCATCTATGACCTCCTCGAGGATGTGGCTCCCCCTCTCGAGGATACATCTCCTCCTCTGGAGGATGTGGCTCCCCCTCTCGAGGATACATCTCCTCCTCTGGAGGATGTAGCTCCCCCTCTCGAGGATACATCTCCTCCTCTGGAGGATGTAGCTCCTCCTCTCGAGGATGTGACTCCTCCTCTCAATCGGCTCTGCTCCATGAGGAGGGCGACTGCCTCTGTAACATGGCCCAGCTGCGTGATAATAGACGTGGTGGCTCTGCTATGTGTAGTGGAGAGCTCAGTCACCGACGTCTGAAGCCCAGTCACCGAGGTCTGAAGTGCGTCCAGCTTGTCGATGAGCACATTCGACAAGCGCTCGGCCCCCTCGGTGGTGGTGTGCATGTCACGGCGGATGTCATCCCGCATCCTCCTCGTGGTGCTCGTGACCTCGCTCATGCTGTGGAATTGGGCCTGCACCAGGGTCCTAATGTTGTAGATCTCCTGCCGCACCTCAGCCGTCATGTCTGTCACGGCTGTCAAGGATGGGACCAATGCTGAGGATGGAGTGGGTGCAGGAGTGGGAGCTGGCACGGAACCTCGGAGCTCCCGGAGCAGCTCGTCCCTCAAATCTCGGACGATCTCCTGCCGCAGCTCCCGGAGCTGCTCTGGATCAATACGGACCTCCATAGATGGTGGAGCTGAGGAGGAAGGTCCGGCAGAGGTGGTAGGAGCAGGAGGAGTGGATGGAAGGTCTGGATGGTCTGGGAACTCTGGGTAGTCAGAATCTGGCTCAGGACTGGGTGATGGTCTGGTGGTCTGAGCGGTGAGAGTGGACTTCCTAACCCAGATCCCTTCTCTCTTCCGAAATCCCATCCTGTGCATGGTCCCCGTACCCAAGCGATCAGTCCATCGCAAGGCACGAGAGGGTTCCTTCTCAGGAATGGAAATTTCGTACTGCCTAAAAGAGAAGAGTGAATATCATTCCGTATGGGAGGGAGAGCCTAGGTCTATCCAGGGGCTCACACATATACCTATAAATGAGCTTGGGGAAGTTGACCGGGGTGTCCTGAAGAATGTAAGACATAATAGCTAGGTCCCTCTCATTCACAAAATCAAATCTCCCTGTCTTAGGGAAGATGGACCTGGACAAAATGCTCAAAAGGATTCTCACTTCAATGGGAAGTGAGCTAGCAGATACCTCATCTAGGGGAGACTGAGGTGGATGCCCTAAGACGATCGTAAGGGCCTCAAATCTATCCTCAGGATGTGCAGGAGCCACCCCTACTAATGGAAGGTGGAGGATATGGGCAATGAGGTCCTCTGTGACACGCAATGGGACACCTAATACCGTGCCCTCAATACCTCCATCTCCCCGATGGACGGTACTGTAGAACTCTTGAACTAGGCCAGGATAGGTGGGAAGGTCCAAGGTGAGGAAGTACTCTAGACCCTGGGCTCTAAGCCTATCGCCTATGGTGAATCCTTCCCGGGAGAGATAGTCGAAAGTGACATACCTCCCGGAGGTGACGACCTTCCCGGCCAACGGCCTAACATGAACCACCCTAGGCGGGGAACGATCCGGAGGAGGTTGCCTCGCGGGATCGTGCCGCGCCTTGGAGCGCCGCTCGGGACCGGCCACGGGACGGGACCTCTTTCTAACAACTCCCTTGTGAGGCATCTTGACCTAAACGAGATGAAAACCTAGAGAACGAAGAAGGATCGATAGAGGAAGCTCGGGACTGACCTGAAAAGACCTAGGAACGGACGGAAACTCAATGTCCGGCGAAGAATCGACGGGAAAAGGGCTTGGAGACGATCGAGGATGACCTAGGAGTCGGCTCTAGGGCTTTGTGAGCAGTGGCGGCTTGAGAAAAAGTGTTTGCGAAACGACAAACCTAGGGTTAAAAAGTCGGATCCCGACTGCGAGTCAACTCCCCTGAGTCACGAGTCGACTCGACCTCGAGTCGACTCCAGAAAATGCGCGAGTCGACTCTCCTTATGCGCCTGTAGACTTCGAGTCGACTCCCGACAATGTGCGAGTCGACTCCCCCTCAGCTGCCAACTTTGCGAGTCGACTCCTCCAAATGCGCGAGTCGACTCCCCCTTAGGAGCCGGCTCTGAAACTTACTCGAGTCGTCTCTAACCTTGGCACGCACTTAAAAATCATGCTATAACCGTGCCAAATGAGGGAAAATCACCTAGTTGGGATCTGATTTGATGATCATTGAATAGAAACTCTATTTTAACCTCATTTTAATCATCAAAATCAATTAATCTAGTGGAAACTCCCACTAGGATGGGTCAATCACTCCTAATCCCCTCCTAAGTACACTGAACCTCTCTTCACTTAGGGGTTTTGTGAAAATATCTGCTAATTGATTATCAGTACAAACAAATTGGAGAGTCACATCACCATTCAATACATGATCTCTTATGAAGTGATGTCTTATCTCAATGTGTTTAGTTCTTGAGTGTTGAATTGGATTTTTAGTTAGGTTTATGGCACTTGTATTATCACAATTAATGGGGATTTTATCTTGTTTAATGCCATAATCTTCTAATTGTTGTTTAATCCACAAGATTTGAGCACAACAACTCCCGGCTGCAACATATTCAGCTTTTGCAGTGGATAATGCAACCGAGTTTTGTTTCTTGCTAAACCATGAGATTAGGTTTTCTCCTAGAAATTGACAAGACCCGCTGGTACTTTTTCTATCAAGCTTACATCCAGCAAAGTCTGAATCTGTGTACCCTATTAAGTTTAGGCTAGATTCTTTAGAGTACCACAGCCCTATGTTCTTAGTTCCTATTAAGTATTTAAAGATTCTCTTAACTGCAGCTAGGTGTGATTCTTTAGGATTAGCCTGATATCTAGCACACATGCACACACTAAACATAATATCTGGCCTACTTGCAGTAAGATACAGTAAAGAACCTATCATACCTCTATAAAGTTTTTGATCTACAGATTTACCTGATTCATCTTGATCTAACTTACATGATGAGCTCATGGGGGTGCTGATTGACTTGTTTCCCTCCATATCAAACTTCTTGAGCATCTCCTTGATATATTTGGCTTGATTGATGAAGATGCCTCCTTCAGATTGTTTGATTTGAAGCCCGAGGAAGTAGTTCAGCTCTCCCATCATGCTCATCTCAAACTCACTCTGCATCAAATCAGCAAATTCCTCACAGAGGCGATTATTAGTAGCACCGAAAATGATATCATCAACATAAATCTGTACTAATAACATATCCTTATTTTTCTTTTTCAGAAATAATGTTGTATCTACATTTCCCCTAGAGAATTCATGTTCTAATAGAAATTTACTAAGTCTCTCATACCATGCTCTAGGTGCTTGTTTTAGTCCATAAAGTGCTTTGTTCAGTTTATACACATGATTGGGGTATTGATGATTTTCAAAACCAGGAGGTTGTTCCACATATACCTCCTCATTAATAAACCCATTTAGAAAAGCACTTTTTACATCCATTTGATATAGCTTGAAGTCCTTAGAGCATGCATATGCTAATAATAGTCTAATAGCCTCAAGTCTAGCTACGGGAGCAAAGGTTTCATCAAAGTCTATACCTTCTTCTTGATTATAACCCTTTGCTACTAGTCTAGCCTTATTCCTTATAACAATTCCATTTTCATCTAGCTTATTTTTATATATCCATTTTGTACCTATAATTGGATATTCAGAAGGTCTCTCTACTAGATCCCACACTTTGTTTCTAGTAAATTGGTTTAGTTCTTCTTGCATTGCATTTATCCAATTTACATCATTTTCGGCTTCTTCTATATGTTTGGGCTCAAAGTGTGAAACAAAAGCTAGATGGTTATTCAAATTTCTAAGGGATGCTCTAGTCCTAACGGGTTGGGATGGATCATCTAGAATTAGTTCCTTAGGATGCCCATGAGCATACCTCCAAGCTTTAGTTAGCCCATGATCCACTATAGGCTCTTGGTTTGATGATTCTCCTTCAATCAACTTTTGATTATCATCTTGTAATCCCATCTCATCTATCTTTTCTTCAAGTATTTCAATATCATCATCAAAATTAACCTTCTTACTAGATGAGATGTCACTAGAGTCATCAAAAACAACATGTATAGATTCTTCTATAACTAGGGTTCTTTTATTAAAGATTCTATAGGCTTTACTAGTTGTAGAATAACCTAGGAATATTCCTTCATCAGATTTTGGATCAAATTTCCCTAGATTATCTTTCCCATTATTATGTACAAAACACCTACATCCGAAAACATGAAAATAGTTAACCTTTGGTTTTCTGTTTTTCCACAGTTCATATGGTGTTTTCTTTATGATGGGTCTTAATAGAACTCTATGTAATACATGGCAAGAAGTATTAATGGCTTCTCCCCAAAAGTACTTAGGGAGGTTACTTTCACATAACATCGTTCTAGCCATTTCCTCTAGGGTTCTATTTTTCCTTTCCACAACTCCATTTTGTTGTGGTGTCCTAGGTGCTGAGAAATTATGGGTTATCCCCTTTTTACTACAAAATTCATCAAATAATTGATTTTCGAATTCGGTACCATGGTCACTTCTAATAGCTATAACTGAGGACTCTCTAGCATTTGTTACTTCCTTATGGAACTTCTTAAACATAGAAAATGCTTGATCCTTATGCGCTAGAAACATGACCCATGTGTACCTAGAGTAATCATCTACTATAACTAGACCATATTTATTTCCACCTAGGCTTGTTGTTCTAGTTGGACCAAATAGGTCCATGTGTAGTAATTCGAGAGGCCTAGAAGTAGAGACACATTTTATGGATTTAAAAGAGTTTCTAGATTGTTTGCCAAATTGACATGCTTCACATATTTTGTTCTTTTCAAATTTTAATTTTGGCAAACCTATCACGGAGTCTCTTTTAACTAGTTTAGTTATTGTGTCCATGCTTGCATGACCTAACTTACGGTGCCATAACCAACTAGCATCATTTTCTTTAGTTTCATTAACAACTAAACATTGGTTATGTTTTGTAAGGTCTTCTAGATCTACCACATATACATTTCCACGTCTCATCCCTTTAAAAACTAAACTATTATCATTAGGATTTGTTATAATACATAGTGATGGTTGAAACATAACATCATATCCTTTATCACATAATTGACTAATGCTTAACAAGTTATGCTTAAGACCATCAACATATCTAACATTATCTATAAAGGTAGAAGGGGTGATTTGAACTTTACCAATACCAATGATGTGACCTTGGTTGTTGTCTCCAAAAGTCACAGCACCTCCCTTCTTAGCTTCAAGGGTGAAAAATTGATCTTTATCACCCGTCATGTGCCTTGAACAGCCACTATCCAAATACCAGCAGTTTTTGTTGACCTTGGCTGCAAGACACTCCTACACAAGCAAATCATGTCATCTTAGGTACCCAAGTTTTCTTGGGTCCTTCATGGTTAGTCAAGTTGGTTCCTTTTGGAACCCATACCCTTTTATTTTTTCTTTTAGTTTTACTTTTCCTAAAATTACATGCATTTGCTTTATGTCCTACTATTCCACAACAAAAGCAAGTTATTTTCTTAATTTTAGTTTTTCCAGCTTTAACAAAGAAGTTACTAAGAAGTTTTTGCTTATTCCTTGGTTTATACCCTAAACCCGCTTTATTAAATACGGCTCGTTGATTATTAAGTATCATGTTTAACTTTTCAGAACTATATGTGAATTTTTCAACTAAGGGTTTGTATTTGTTTAGTTCTTTAGTTAATGTCTGATTTTCGGTTTTTAGATCATTTAGCTCTTTAGTTAGATCCTTGTTTAAGACTTGTTTATGGTTTTTGAGATCTGAAAATTCCTTTGTTAGTTTCTCAATATCTTTCGTTAAGGTGTTAGTCTTCTTAATTAGGAGTTGGTTGCTTGTCTTAAGTTCTAGATTTTCTTTGGTGAGATTATCTTTATCCTTAATTAATGAATCATGCTTATGAATATAACTTTGGTTAGTTACTTTTAGTTCTCTGTTTTTAACATTTATATTCTTATACTCAATCATTAATTCATTGAACGCATCATAAAGTTCATCAAATGTAAAATCAAAATGCGTATCGGAAATTACCTCATTTTCGTTGGCCATGAAACAGAAATTGGCCTTCTCTTCTTGTTCTTCATCCGATGATGAAGATGATGCGTCGGAGTCCGATAGGGTGGTGACAAGTGCCTTCTTCTTCTTGTACTTACTCCCCTTCTTCAGTAAGGGGCACTCTGCTCTTATGTGTCCCGGCTTCTTGCACTCGTAACACCCAATCCCCTCATTTTCCCTTTCCTTACCTTTGTCTCTGCGGTAGGAATTTGAGGGACCTCTCCTTTGATGATACGTCTTCTTGTGGTTGATAAACTTCTTGAACTTGCGCACAAGAAGTGCCTCACCACCATCTTCCTCATCTTCTTCCTCTTCACTGCTGCTGCTGCAAGACAGGTCCTTGTTAGAAGAAGTAGATTTTAAAGCTATTACCTTTTTCTTATGGGAGGACTCTTCCTCGTTGTGTTGTTTCATGGTAAGCTCATGCGTCATCAGGGATCCAAGGAGCTCTTCAAGTTGAAGCTTGTTCAAGTCTTTAGCTTCTTGGATCGCCGTCACCTTGGCTTCCCACGACCTTGGTAGACACCGAAGGATTTTCCTGATAAGTTCACTGTTAGTATAGTTCTTGCCAAGGCTTTTTAGGCCATTGACAATATCAGTAAACCTAGTGAACATGCTTGTGATTGTTTCATTTGAATCCATTTTAAATAGTTCATATTTATGAACCAAGATGTTTATTTTGGATTCCTTGACTTGATTCGTGCCCTCATGGGTCACTTCAAGTCTGTCCCAAATTTCTTTTGCAGAATTACAAGTTGAAACTCTATTGAATTCATTACGGTCTAAGGCACAATAAAACACATTCATTGCTTTAGAGTTTAGTTGTGCCTTCCTCATGTCATGTTCATCCCAATCCGTTTCTAGTTTGGGTACCTTAACACCCTCTACATATGTGGATGGGATGTATGGGCCATTCACTACAATGGTCCACATCTCATAGTCTTGGCTTGGATGAATATTCTCATCCTAGCCTTCCAGTATGAGTAGTCGGATCCATTGAAGAAAGGAGGTCTTTGGGTGGACTGACCCTCAATGTGAGAAGATCCAAATGGGGTTGTCATTTTGATCTTTTAACTCTTGAGTGGAAGAGTTTTTGGCTCTGATACCACTTGTTGCCCAGATAGACAACCCAAGAGGGGGGGGGGTGAATTGGGTTTTTAAATTAACTTAGCTAATTAAAACTTTGTGGATGATTAACTAAATACTATAGCCAGTTATTTAATTAAAGCTAAGTGCTGTGAGTAATGTGTGGGGAAGAAGATGAGAGACAATGCACTACAAACACAAAGTTTTATAGTGGTTCGGAGCTAACCCTTGCTCCTACGTCCACTCCCCAAGTCTCACTTGGGAATTTCACTATAACCCCCTTGGATTACAGCCGGTTGTTTTGCAAGCTCACAACCGAACTTGTTGTTTTACGAGCTCACAACGAACTCGGTCGGTTTTCCCAGGCTCACCGACTAGAACCAACCCCGATTGTTTTCCCGGGCTCACAATCAAACCCTTACACTCGTTGGTTTTAAACCGGCTCACCAACCAACCTTAATCCCCTTGATTCAATCCCCCGATTGAATCAAGTAAATACACGAGATAGAAGAAAACAGAAAATAGCTTCTCAAAAAGCAGATTTAAAACAATATAATCGTAAAGGAGTTAGAAGCCCTCAAACGCTTTTAAGATGGTGAAGAGGTGTGGCTTATGGAACTCCGGTCTTCTCTTGAAAGAGTGATCGACTTGAAAGCAGGAGGAGGAAGCTTTGAATGCTGGGAAGATGTTGGTAGAGCAGTAAATGCAGATCTTCCCCCCAGCCTTGCCATCGAGAGTGAAACTTTATCTTTTTTCTCGTTGAAGAGCACTTAGAGAGCTTGAAGACTTGAATGCTAGGAGTGGAATGTGTGTTCTCTGCCTTGCTACAGTCTTCTGTGGCTATTTAAGCCAACCCCCACGGAAACTGGCCGTTACTCTGCTTTTTCTGGCCGTTCTGCACACTCTGCGCAGCCTGACAATGTGACCGTTGGTGGGTTGGAGTCGACTCGCGCGATCAGGAGTCGACTCGGCTGTAGCAGGAGTCGACTCGAGCTTTTCCGGAGTCGACTCGGCAACTGTTCCCAGTTTGAATTAAAATTGCCGTCTTGACTGGGAGTCGACTCGTCTTGACCCGGAGTCGACTCGCCAACTTCTGGCGCTGACCTGGCAATTTTGGAGTCGGCTCATCCTCTGTAGTCCGTGAATCCAAATTTGAATTTTGTCCACTCGAGTCGACTCGACTGTCCTGGGAGTCGACTCGAATCTTAGAGCCCGAACTCCCGATTCTCTGTCTTTTGGCTCATCCAGTCTTGGAGTCGACTCGAACTTCCTTGGAGTCGACTCGGCTCTCAGTTTCCGAAAGTTGGTCTTCTGCCTTTTGACGTGAAGCTTGTCTTGGAGTCGACTCGAGCTGTCTGGGAGTCGACTCGAATCTCAGAGACAGTAACATGGTCTTCTGTCTGTCGATGGTCGCACAGTCTCGGAGTCGACTCGCGTACTGCGGGAGTCGACTCGAATCTCAGAGTCCATAAAACGCTCTCTGACTTTTTCTTTGTGTACCGCTGGGAGTCGACTCGCGTTCCACTGGAGTCGACTCGAATCTCAGAGTCCATAAAACGCTCTCTGACTTTTTCTGTGTGTACCGCTGGGAGTCGACTCGCGTTCCACTGGAGTCGACTCGAATCTCAGACCTGAAAAACTGCTCTTCTGTCCTTCTGTCTGTTTTCAGTTGGAGTCGACTCGTACTGATCAGGAGTCGACTCGAGCTCGTGCCAGTGACCTTGATACGCTTGGAGTCGACTCGTATCTCAGACACTGGTTCATGCAGACTTCTTAACTTATCCAAAATGCTATGAACCAAGTCTAGAGACACTTGGACAGGATTTTCACTGAAACACTCAATTGAATTCATTAGTAATCACAAGATATACTCAAATGCTTTGAGCTCATCAAAATCAAACGGGGTTTTAATCGATCACTCCACAAGAAGAGTTGCCGAAGAAAAAGACAATCGCACTCAAGGCTACTTCGAGTGTGTGTGAAGAAGAAAGTAGTGAGAGCGAAGAAGAAAGCGAAGATGAGGATTTGGGTTTGATAGTAAGAAAGTTTAAGAAATTCATGAGAAGAAAGAAACCCTTCCCAAGGAAAAAGTTTGGAGGGAGAAATGATTGGGAAAAAGAAAAAGAAAAAGAAAGAGACCCAATCATATGCTATGATTGCAAGAGACCGGGACACATTCGTTCCGAATGCCTTCAACAAAAGAAGTATTTTGGAAAGAAGAAGAAGAAGGCATTGAAGGCAACATGGGATGATAGTGACACATCATCCTCCGAGGAAGAGAAGGAAGAGACCGCCAATTTGTGCTTCATGGCGTTCGAAGACGATGAGGTATGTCAAAACATAACTATAAATTTTACTTTAGAAGAATTGTATGAAGCTTTTCAAGAACTTATGAGTGATTGTAGTATGTTAGGAGCAAAGAATAAAGAATTAAAAGCCTCCAATCTAAAACTAAAGGATGATATTAAAAATCTATTGATTGAGAAAGAGAGCGTTGAAAATGTTAACACCATTGCTCTAGAAAATAAAAATTCAAAACTTATCATTGAAAATGAAACGGCAAAAACACTAATTAAGGAATTAAATCTAAAAGTAAAATCCCTACTCGATAATAATACCTCACTTGCACAAAATGTTGAATCCCTTAAAAAGGATAAGGAAGAACTAATTAAAGAAAATTTGAATCTTAAGAATGAGGTACATAAGTACAAACCAATTGTTGAAAAATTTACACAAAGCTCTGAAAAATTAAATCTTATTCTTTCAAATCAAAGAGCTGTTTTCAATAAAGCCGGATTAGGATATAAAACTAACAAATAACAAAAGTATCTAAAGAATTTCTTTGTAAAAGCAAAAGATGTAAAAACTGAAAAACCTACATGCTTTCATTGTGGAAAGAATGGATATAAAGCCTACTCTTGTATTCAAAGAAAGATCCAAACCAACAAGAGTACATTTGTAAAAGCTAAAAACATAATTAAAGTATGGGTGCCTAAGGGAACCAACTACACTAACCACGAAGGACCCAAGAAAACTTGGGTACCTAAGAGCTTCACATGATCATTTTGCAGGTATGCCTTGCAGCCGAGAATAAAAAGAGAATGTGGTATCTTGATAGTGGTTGCTCAAGGCATATGACCGGTGATAAGAGTCTCTTCGTCACCTTGAAATCAAAAGAAGGAGGAGTAGTCACATTCGGAGACAATGCTAAAGGTCAAATCATTGGGTGTTGGTAAAATCTCCATATCACCCTCCTCATTTATTGATAATGTATTGTTAGTTAATGGACTAAAACATAATTTATTAAGTATAAGTCAATTTTGTGACAAGGGCTTTAAAGTGTCATTTGAATCATCACTATGCATAATTAGTAGTCCAATTGACAATGAGATCATACTCACAGGACATAGGCATGGAAATGTTTACATGGTAGATCTTGATGATCTCACCATGAAGGATGGCCAATGTCTTGTAGCCATGGATCCCAAAGTTAATGAGACTAGTTGGTTATGGCATCGTAGGTTAGGGCATGCTAGCATGGATTTAATCTCTAAATTAATTACAAAGGATCTAGTCAAAGGACTACCAAAAATAGACTTTGAAAAGAATAAAATTTGTGCTGCATGTCAATTAGGGAAACAAACAAGAAGTTCTTTCAAGTCTAAGAACATAGTCTCAACATCAAAACCCTTAGAACTAATTCACATGGATTTGTTTGGACCCACTAGAACTGCTAGTCTAGGGGGTAAGAAATTTGGTCTTGTAATTGTTGATGATTTTTCACGTTTTACATGGGTTTCATTTCTTGCACACAAAGATGAGTCCTTTTCCGCTTTTATCAAGTTTCATAATAGGGTTTCGAATGAACTCAATCTTAAACTAAAAGCAATTAGGAGTGATCATGGTACCGAGTTTGAAAATCAGTATTTTGAAAAATTTTGTGAAGAAAATGGTATCAATCACAATTTCTCGGCACCTAGGACACCCCAACAAAATGGGGTGGTAGAAAGGAAGAATCGCACACTAGCAGATATGGCTCGTACCATGTTGTGCGAATCGGATCTACCAAAGTATTTTTGGGCTGAAGCAATAAATACTTCATGTCATATTTTAAATCGTGCTTTAGTTAGATCCATCTTAAAGAAGACACCTTATGAGTTGATAAAAAGTAAGAAACCAAATATAAGCTATTTTCATATTTTCGGTTGTCGATGCTTTATTTTAAACAATGGAAAGGACAATCTAAGTAAATTTAGTGCTAAATCAGATGAGGGGATCTTCTTAGGATATTCCTCATCTAGTAGAGCATACAGGGTCTTCAACAAGAGAACTCTCGTTGTTGAAGAATCCATTCATGTTGTTTTTGATGAAGCTAATGGAGATTCTTCTAGAAAAGAAGAAGATGGTGATGCAGGTATACTTGAAGACCGAATGAAGAAATTCTCCATACAAGACAAACAACATGAGGATGAGATCAAAGAAGATACAATTCAGCAAGATGAAGAAGATCAACCTCCATCAAGAAATCAAGATCTTCCTAAGGAATGGAGGTATGCACATGGTCATCCAAAGGATCTAATCCTTGGTGATCCTTCACAAGGAATAAGAACTAGATCCTCTTTAAGAAACACTAGTAATTATATTGCATTCGTTTCACAAATCAAGCCTAAATCACTAGAAGAAGCTGAAAAAGATGATAATTGGATGAATGCTATGCAAGAGGAATTAAACCAATTTGAAAGAAATGAAGTTTGGACCCTAATGAAAAGACCCCCTAATGTTTCAATCATAGGCACCAAGTGGGTGTATAGAAATAAACTAGATGAAGATGGAATAGTCATAAGAAACAAAGCTAGACTAGTTGCCAAAGGTTATAATCAGGAGGAAGGAATAGACTTTGATGAAACTTTTGCTCCTGTTGCTAGATTAGAAGCTATTAGACTACTTTTGGCATATGCATGCTTCATGGATTTCAAACTCTATCAAATGGATGTAAAAAGTGCCTTTTTAAATGGTTATATAATGGAGGAAGTTTATGTAGGACAACCTCCAGGTTTTAAAAATCACTTACATCCAGATTATGTGTATAAATTGCATAAAGCATTGTATGGACTTAAGCAAGCCCCTAGGGCATGGTATGAAAGATTAAGTAATTTTCTAATTGAAAATAAATTTAAGAGAGGAAATGTAGACAAAACCCTCTTCATTAAAAGAAAAGGAAATGACTTATTGCTTGTACAAATTTATGTGGATGATATAATTTTTGGTGCTACTAATGATAGTCTTTGTCAAGAGTTTGCCAAGCTTATGCAGGGAGAATTTGAAATGAGCATGATGGGTGAGCTCAACTTCTTCCTTGGGCTACAAATAAAACAATCAGAGGAAGGCATCTTCATCAGTCAATCCAAATATATCAAAAAAATGTTGGAAAAATTCAAGATGAAAGATGCAAAGGAAATCAGCACACCCATGGGCTCAAGTTGCAAGCTTGACAAAGATGAAAAAGGTAAAAGTATAGACTGTAAATTGTACAGAGGTATGATAGGCTCTTTACTTTACCTTACTGCTAGTAGACCAGATATATTATTCAGTGTTTGTATGTGTGCTAGATACCAAGCATGTCCTAAGGAATCACACTTGCAAGCTGTTAAAAGAATTTTTAGATATCTAGTAGGGACATCTAATGTAGGCTTATGGTATTCTAAACAATCTGACATAAATTTAATTGCTTATTCCGATGCTGATTTTGCCGGGTGCAAACTCGACAGAAAAAGCACAAGTGGCACATGTCAATTCTTGGGTGCTAATTTGGTTTCTTGGTTTAGCAAGAAACAGAATTCAGTTGCCTTGTCCACAGTTGAGGCTGAGTACATTGCAGCTGGAAGCTGTTGTGCCCAAGTTCTTTGGATTAAGCAACAACTTGAAGACTTCGGCATCAAAATGGACAACATACCAATTAAATGTGATAATACAAGTGCAATTAATTTAACAAAAAATCCTGTCCAACACTCTAAATCAAAGCATATAGAGATTAGACATCATTTTATTAGGGATCATGTGCTGAAAAATGATGTGATGATTGAATATGTATGTACTGAAAATCAATTGGCCGATATCTTTACAAAGCCCCTTTGTAAAGATAGGTTCAACTTCTTAAGAAATGCTTTGAGCTTGTATGACTCTAGCAAATAAATTCAACTTGTATTGCAATGCCTTGCTACTCAAAAAACTAGTAATCCACCTCAAGGTCAACATAAGTGAAAGCATGAATCCATCTAAGCTAAATGACGAACTGTTTGACTTTCCGGAGGATGGTTACCCTCCCTTGGACTCTTCATAGAGATATTTTCAGAGCCTATTTCATAGGTATTCGAAATTTGGTCAAACATTCCTCATTTCAACATTAATAATTCAAAAATCATTATCAAACCTCTATAGGATGTATTATTAAGGGGGAGGATCACAAACAAACTCATTCTGTATTCACCTAAAGAAATCATAATTAGTGTGATTAAATGAAACAAATTGGGAAAAGATAAAAATCAGTCTGAAATTTTTCAGTGCCGGAGACGTCTCTGGCAAATCGCAGAGACGTCCCCCCCGGCGAAACGTCTCGCCTTAGTCGCGGAGACGTCTCGGGGACCGAACGAGGGTTTTTAAAATAGGTCGAAACAGCTCGAGTCGACCCGAGCTATCCCTTTCATCCCCGACAAAAACAAAAACCCTAGCCTCCATTTTCTCTCCAACACAAACCCTAGCCTCTTCCTCCTCATTTCCCTAGGTTTTCCATTCAATGGCACCTAAAAGAGCTAGGAGGACCGGTGGGAGGCGTCCTAGGGCAGCGGCCGACGGTGAGGAACGGAGGGAAGAAACTTCCGCGCTGTCTCCTCCGGTTGCTCCGCCAACCACGACCATTTCCTGTGCAAATCGCACAGTGACGACCGGTAGGTACATAGACTTTGCATTTCTAGATAGTGAGGGGTTCTCTATTGGAGAGAGACTCCGTGCCCAAGGGTGGGAATACCTTTGTACCCTCAATACCTCGACCTACCCCGGCCTAGTTAGAGAACTATTTAGCAATATGGCCTTAGGGGACTTAGGGTACACTGCATATGTCCGGGGGACATTGGTAGAATTAATGAGGATATTCTATCCACTGTTCTGCAAATTCCTAAAGATGGTGAGGCTCAGACCTCACATCCCCAAAGGGAAATAGTCGTAAACTTGCTTCTAGGAAGAGAGGACTGCGGCCCTCTTGATGTAGTCAACTTCCAAGACCTAAATGCCGAAATGAGACTACTTCTAAGTATTGTCAACCGGGTCTTGTTTCCTAAAACCGGTCGCTTCGATTTTGTTTCGGAGCGAGATTTAGTTATCATGCACCATATCCTACTAGGGATTCCTCTAAACCTCCCTAGACTCATGTTGAACTACATTGCTACATGTCATAGGTATTCTAGGTTTAGCATACCTTATGGGATGATCCTTACCCTACTCTTCAAACATTTCAAAGTACCCATTCCAGAAAATGAGCCTGCAAAACCCTTGAGAAACACCGACTATTATAATGAGAGCACAATGCGTAGAATGGTGTTTCACAAGGTAGATGGGTCATGGGTCAAGGTACCAAAGAGAAAAGCTCAAACCCTAGAGCCTGAGCTCCCACTTCAGGAGCCTGACCATCACTCTCCTCCACATAGCCACATGGACTATCCTGATGTACCCTCCAGCTCAGCTGGACCTTCCACATCCATGCCACCACCTCCTCCAGTCAGTGGGCCCTTCTCCCTATCCGAAGACCAGATGCGCACTTTAGCATCTGTGATATGCCAGCAAATGAGGGAGGAAATGAGATCGATGATCTCTACTGAGTTGGCCCCCATCAGAGCTTCACATGAAGGGATTCTACAAGAGCTGAAGGAAATTAGAGCTCAAATAGAAGCTACAGCGCAAGAACTAGTTGGTGTGAGTGCCACCCAAACCTTCAGATCCATCGAGCTAAAGGATGACTTGAGGAGCATCTCAAATAGCCTTCAAGAGTTGACAAGCCCTGGAGGAAATGTGGGCACCTTGGTTGCCCAATTTAGAGGAAGAATTGAAAGGGCAACCATAGAATTTGAAGCACTAGTGGCAGCCTTCCATCAGTCACAGGGAGATCAATTCAAAACACTGCTAGATTCCATCAATGCTTTCATAGATGCAGCTGCTAGGGCTTATGAGCAACGTCGCCGATGATGGACATTTTGTAGACATCTAGGGATCTTCTTTTTGTAAACCCTAGGCTATTTTGAAACACTTTTTGTATTAAAAATCAATACTTGTAATGATTTCTTCTCTTAACTTTGTACTGACTTCAAAGGTTTACAATGATACATGAATACAATTTCTTTTGAAACTTTGTGTACATTGCTAACTCTGTGTATGTGATTCTGTGATTGTGATGTGCCATAAAAATCTCATAGCATGCCTTAAGTGGTAAAATTTAACACAACTTATCAATGCATATGACACAGGGGGAGCACATCTTGTGATAACTATGATTAACAAAAAGAGGAGTCTGAAATGAATACCAAAACAAAGGGGGAGTGATATGAATGACTAAATTCATTAATAGAAATAACTTGGACAAGGAGAGCACAACTTGAATATCCTTGAGTGGTTCATGGAAATATGCTGAATTTTACTAGGAAGTATGCTTTAAGCACCTAAGGATAATTTGTCCCCTTCATTGTTGATGACAAAAAGGGGGAGTCGATATAATAGAACTTATAGAACTTATATATTGAGTAGACCCAATATGGATATTAGATACATTGGAATGCAAAATTTATGGGAAAATAAAGTAGATATATATATATATGGAGTATATGGAGTAGAACTTAATTATGAAATGCAAAAAGGGGGAGTAGAACCAATATGGATATTGGATACATTGGAATGCAAAATACGAAATTTATACTCCAAAGTTGAATTAGAAAAGATAAAATTGAAGAATATTGGCTTTAAGATAATTGCCCTTCTGGAAAAGAAAGGGGGAGTCAAAAAGAACTTAGCTTTTAATTATCTTTAGCATCAATATTTCATTTTAACTTGATTCAAATTCAGTTGATATGCTAAAATTGCTCAAGAGCTATTAAGATTAATTTTATGCATAAGGATAGAACTGAAAATTGACTATTTTAAATTATGCACATTGTATCTAGCTCTAATCAAAACATTAGACTTGTACATCTGATCAAATACTGTGTATATGTTTAAAATTCGAATTTTGCATATACTCAGTGTTTTGTCATCATCAAAAAGGGGGAGATTGTTGACCCCCTAATGGATTTTGATGAATACAAAACACTAGAGTATAATTCCATTTATCTTAACAATTTAATTGAGGAATTCATGTGTTTTATTAAGAATATTGTTAAGAAATGTCTAGGCAAGTTTCCATAATTTTTAAGGATTTATTGAAGAATTTTTGAGATGAAGAAAACAGATCAGGGACAGCCGAGACGTCTCCGGATAGTCTCAGAGACGTCTCTGGCACAAACAGGAAGAACTGGCACACTTGGAGACGTCCCCGGCACCTGGCGAGGCATCTCGCAGGGTCGGAGTCGACTCTCTCAGTAGCGGAGTCGACTCTCTCAGTGGCGGCAGAAAGGCAGATTTCAAGTGATACGCGCGAGCCGTCCCCACAGTACGCGGAGTCGTCCCCGCAAGTTAAAAAGCTGAGTTTCCGAGTCGTCCCCAGTGTAGCGGAGTCGGCTCTCTCAGGGTTTTCCAGAGGATGTCTTTTTCGGAGTTAAGGCAGCGGAGACGTCCCCTGAAAGAGCGGAGTCGACTCTCTCAGAGAATTCTAGAAGACATGTTTTTCGGAGTTATAACGACGGAGTCGTCCCCAAGGCAGCGGAGTCGTCCCCATGCAAAAAGTGCAAACAAGCCGAGACGTCCCTGTAAAGCGCCGAGGCGACCCTCTCAGAAAAATAGAAAAATAAGGATTCAAACCGTTCATCATCGGAGTCGTCCCCGTAAAGTGCCGAGTCGACCCCAAACAAAGTGAAAAGTAAATTTATACAGCCGAGACGTCTCGCGTTGAAGCGGAGACGTCTCCGGAGCGCCTGGGACGCGACTGACAACTTTTGCAGGTTTGGTTTGAATTTCAAATCTCTTTTACTTTATCTCTAACGGCTATATTTGCTTTTTGGGCTATAAAAGGGAGCTCCTAAGTGCTTCTCAACAACTTCTCACCAACCCAAAGCAAGATCATTCAAGAGAGAAGAAAGAAAAAGAGGTTCAAGGGAGTTAGTGCATTCAAGTGAAGAAATCAAGTGCTTTCAAGTTTCCCAACTGATTTCAAGCTCAACTACTCTCTTCCGCTCGGCATTCAAAGCTCACACTCAAGCCTACGCGATCCACATCGGAAGAATCATCATTTCCCACGCTTCCAACGGCAAAAGGATTCTTCCGGGTTTTAAAGTTTATCATTGTTATATTTGCTTATTTAGAGCTTTCCAATCATTTGTAAAACTCTTTCAATATTGTGCTTGTTCCAGTCAAGGGACTTGGAACAAGGAAAAGGCGTCCCAAGCCTAGGTGAAATTGGGGGTTATAGGGTTTGTTGTTAGCCCGGTGTAAAACAACGAGTTGGGTAGTGCACTCGCAAAACTACCGGACTGTAATCTTGGATTATAGTGGAAATTCCCAAAGGTGCTTTGGGGAGTGGATGTAGGAGCAGTGGAAGCTCCGAACCACTATAAAACCTTGTGTTTGCGATTGACTGTTCTCATCCCTCTATCTTTACTTTAGTTCTTACATTTGTGTGTTTTATTTTTTAATTAGTCAAAAAGTTTTAAAACACCCAATTCACCCCCCTCTTGGGTGACCATCTCTGGGCAACAGTGGGGAATTTCGGGACTATCTCAAAGAGAATGGCATAGCCTCACAATGGACTCCTTCGGGTACACCTCAACTCAACGGAGTGTCAGAAAGGAGAAATCGGACTCTATTGGATATGGTCCGGTCCATGATGAGCTTTACTAATTTACCTATGTTTCTTTGGGGAGATGCCTTACTTACCGCAGTATATCTACTGAATAGAGTTCCCTCTAAATCCGTTCATACCACACCGTATGAAATATGGCATGGTAAGAAACCAAGTCTTAGTCATCTCAAGATTTGGGGATGTCCGGCCCATGTCAAACGACTACAGGCGGACAAGCTAGAGGCTAGAACTATAAGTGCTCGTTTTATAGGATATCCTAAAGAGTCATTAGGATACAATTTTTACGTCTCAGAGGATCACAATGTTTTTGTGAGCCGACATGCCATCTTCTTGGAAAAACAGTTTATCTTTGATAGAGGCAGTGGGAGGAAAATTGAGCTTGAAGAGAAAGTCTCTGAAAAGCAACGAGTCATGGATCCTATAGAACCCATTCATACAGAGCCAGTACATGTTATTCCTCCACCTCGCAGATCTAGTAGGATCTCCCATCCTCCTGATAGATACTTAGGTATGCTTGAAGGGGATACTAAGAAAATGTTCCTCATGGGAGATAGGGAACATATAGAGGATCCTAAAACCTACAACGAGACGATATCAGATATCGATTCCGAGAAATGGCTGGAAGCTATGAAGTCAGAATTTGACTCCATGCATTCCAACCAAGTCTGGACCTTAGTGGACCCACCAGAAGGTATTGTACCTATTGGATGTAAGTGGATCTACAAAAGGAAGATAGGTTCGGATGGAAAAGTAGAGACCTATAAGGCAAGACTGGTGGCAAAAGGGTATAGTCAGTGCGAAGGCATTGACTATCAGGAAACCTTTTCACCTATAGCCATGCTGAAATCCATCCGAACATTGCTTGCCATTGTAGCATTTTATGATTATGAAATTTGGCAGATGGATGTGAAAACAGCTTTTCTGAATGGATATCTTGATGAAGATATCTATATGGAGCAGCCTTTGGGTTTCACTTCCAGTGATGGAGATCACAAGGTCTGCAAGCTGCAAAGATCTATTTATGGACTAAAGCAAGCATTTCGGAGTTGGAATACTCGTTTCAATGATGCAATCAAAACATTTGATTTCATCAAGAACGAAGAGGAACCGTGTGTCTATAAGAAGGTTAGTGGGAGTGTTATCGTGTTTCTCGTACTGTACGTGGACGACATCCTCCTGATAGGGAATGATATTCCCATGCTAACCTCGGTCAAGGTCTGGTTGTCAAAAGAATTCTCCATGAAAGACCTTGGGGAAGCATCCTCTATTTTGGAGATTAAGGTCTATAGAGATAGATCTAAAAGGATTCTTGGCCTATCACAGAAGATGTACATAGAGGAGTGCTGAAAAAATTCAGTATGGAAAACTCTAAAAGGGGTCTCTGATCGGTTCTTTCAATTTTGAAAATAAACCACGCAATAGCACGTATCCTGTAGGATAGTGATTACGGGTGTCGGTCCACAGGGATTGAAGAATAAGTTATTTTTCTTTTAAAAATAAATCAAGAAGAAGGATTTGCTAACTTGATTTAACTAAATTAAACTATGAGTACGAATTAGAATTTATCAGAGTAAATGGATCTAGGATTTGGAATCCACCACATAACATTACATTAGGGACCGTATTCTTAATTTTTGTCTTTTGGAGAGGCATGCAATTTGGCTACAAGCCTTTTAAAATAAAAACATAAAGAGTTTTAGGAAGATCCATCTTCGGTATAGCATGAAGTGTCTACCTAAGTATGTTAATCTAGGGTGCAGCACACCTCATCTTCCTAGGCATGGATCATCTTAGACTACTTTAGCAACCATGAATAGTAAATGGCATGCTCGAGGTTTAAACATCATAAAAGAAATATTTCATTGAAGATAAGAATTTAAACAAGCTCCAAAATAATAAAAAAAAGTAAGAACTACAATGCCCTGATACATTGCTAGGGCTTCATCCAGCCCTAGATTGGACGTTTAGCCGAGCATGGCTTTCGGACGACCTCCCATCTTCAAATGAAAGTCTTCC